>NC_136809.1:7171349-7208849 GCF_951216825.1 Electrona antarctica | reverse complement strand
AGAGGAGTGTGTGTGTGTGTGTGTGTGTGTACGGGCGTGCGTGTGCAGTGCGTCAATTTAACAAAGGTGCAGACGATCAGAAATCAGCAGAGAGTGATCGACGTTTGCGCTATTCTATGCCGAATTGAAGTGGACTCGGTCTCAGACTCTTTTCTTTCCTCCCTGGAAATAAAAACGCCTGGGTTTCCGAGGCTGTATATCAGAGTTCAACTTGGCGTCTGTAATCTGTTCCACCTGGAATATTGTTGTCTTTGTTGTCCACCTGCAAAGCAAAGTTACTATATTTACCCAGGGTATCTGGGCTAAGCTCAAGAACTTGTTTCCAGCCAGGCCCTGCTCATAGAACATTTCATGGTAGTGGTTCAATGCCTTGCTCAAGGGCACTTCAGCGGTGGTCATTTTAACGTGTCGGACCGCTGATTCAAACTGGCGACCTTCCGGTATCAAGACCGCTCCGCAATCCGTTCGGCCACCGCTGCCACTAAACCGCTGCCTCCTGCATGTTCTGAACTATCCTTTATTTATTCATCACAGCAGCAGACATACTTACCGATATAATAAATAAGTAAAAAAAACATGTATAGCCCTAGGCTAGTATAGGTTTGACCTAGTCTTGTTAATGCCTTTATACTTAAATAGCAGTTCTAGACCAGGGGTTCTCAACGTTTTTGGCCGGGGACCCCGAAAATGCTTTGGCAACGTCTCGGGACCCCCGCCCCGCCCCCTCCCGACCCACAATATAAATTGACTGCTACAATAACCTTAAACCATTTTGGGCGGGAACCCCTTTTGGTGTTTTAAAGGGATAGTTCAGATTTTTTTAACTTAAGTTGTATGAAATACTTGCCATTAATATAGTGGTTGCAACTGTATTAATTGATTGCCCAAGTCCTGTGGTGGAAGTTCTGCTCTGGTTTTGGTGAAATATCAAGTAGTTCCGGTCATTTTGTGGGGGGCACTGGGGGCCACGCAGTAAAAGTAAATGAATCCACAAAACTAACGTAATTTGTATTGTTGACCTATTTCTAAAATATTAGTGCAACTTCCGTTCTTTTTTTACCCCTCTATTATCACACAGAACTATGTTTTTTGTGTCCATATCACTACGCGCACAAAATAGTTCCATGTGATAGAGTGGTCAAAGTTGAACGAAAGTCGCGCTAATATTTTAGAAATAGGTCAACAATACAAATTACGTTCGTTTTGTGGATTCATCTACTTTTACTGCGTGGCCCCAGTGCCCCCCACAAAATGACCGGAACTACTTAATATTGACCAAAATCAGTGCAGAACTCCCACCACGGGACTCGGGCAATCAATTAATACAGTTGCAGTCACTATATTAATGGCAAGTATTTCATACAACTTAAGTTCAAAAAATCTGAACTATCCCTTTAAGCATTGTTATAATTTAGCTATTTAAAAATAGCAGATCTACAAGCTCATAGCGCGCCACCGAGTGGCGCGCTACGAGCTTGTAGGTCTGCTATTTTTGAAAAAAAGTGAAAATAAAATTTAAAAATAAATCTTTTTTTTCTTTTTTTTTTTGAAAATAATTTGGGGACCCCCTAAAATAATTTGGCGACCCCCCGAGGGGTCGCGACCCACGGGTTGAGAACCCCTGTTCTAGACTATAGCTCATTATATGTGTAGAGCGTTTTGGCGGGCAACGCCTGCACACACAGGTATAAATCTATAGGCTTGCCCCGGTGCAAGTCCAAGGCCAAGGTCTTTGCCATTCCCCACATACAGCACACCGTGGAGGAAGTTGGCTGAGCCTTTGGACAGACGCATAATACTCACACAGCATGCAGGATGAGGCTTTCAATACGGCTGTATAGGAGCCATATACTGTAGATGGCTGTCACATATCAATTAAACCACACAAACATAGCCAGTGACATTGTTTTCATTATACCCAGTAATTCGCATATATCTCCGCCTGAATGTGTGTGTGAATGGGTGAAAAAGCGCCTTGGATAAAGGCGCTATATAAAATGCACCATTTATACCAAGGTCCCTGCTCCAAGCTATTGGTTGATCTTTGACCTGTCTCTCTTTAATGTGTGCGTTGGAGGTTCCATCTACGAGCTTGTCGCCTCATGCTGGCATAATAACGGCCATCTAGAGCGCGTGGCCGGTCTACAACTAAACATTTTGTTCAAAGATTGTCGGACAACCACTTCAGAGGCTCTATACATCCACGTATGATAACAGCAGACTAAGGTTAGCAAGGAATGTCACCTCTAATACTAGCCATGTTTTGCACCATATCTCCTTCAGGAAGGAGATATGGTGTTCCAGCATACAATAAGTTCAGACTGAAGAGGTATTTTGTCCATCAGTCGACTCTGAGGCTTAATCAGGATGTTGTCCAGGACTAGACTGAGCTGTGGACATTGCTCCGTGCCCTTATGTCTCTATGTATGTAACTGTATTTTCATTTTTTGTCCTGTGTTATGTCAAATGTGTGTATATGTGTTGCATACAAGGCCGCTGGGTCGCAAAACAAATCATATCATATCGATTCATATCATATATCATATCGCCATGCACCTCCTTCTTCTCCTGATCTCCTGTCTTCCACTGTACGGGGACTGTACATTGCATTGTTGTTAGCCCTGGTCCAGTACGTTAGCAAACTCACTAGCACACTTTTTTGAATAATGTTTCAATAAAGTTTTCAATGTTGCAACACTTAAAATATAGAATATATTTTTAAATACATTTTTAACGGTAGTATCATATATCGTATCGATATCGCAATATTTGGCATAAATACCGATATATGAAATTGTGTCCATATCGAGCAGCCCTATAGTCGGTATATATATATATATATATATATATATATATATATTTATTATTCTTTTTTTGGTGGGGGGGTCATATATCAGATAGCCTGGGTTCCACCTATGCTTTCTAGACACACCTGCGCGACATGAGACTAATTAATTAGACTCTAATTAATTAGTCTCATGTCGTGCAGCTGCGTCTAGATTCTTAGAGCAACAGAGAGAGAGAGAGAGGAGTGTGTGTGTGTGTGTGTGTGTGTGTACGGGCGTTCGTGTGTGCGTCAATTTAACATATGTACAGCATAGTATAGTGTATAGTTTATATGTACAGTGCCATTATATAGATATGTTCTAGCTACGTTCTTAGCTTACGCATGTTTCTTGATAAATACTTTTTATATATGTGATGTATTCCCATGCTTTTTGTTCTTGCTTAATGTAAATCGCTCTGGATTAAGAGCGTCTGCTAAATGCCTAAATTGTAAATTGTAAATTGTAAACAAAGGTGCAGACGATCAGAAATCAGCAGAGAGTGATCGACGTTTGCGCTACTCTATGCCGAATTGAAGTGGACTCGGTCCCAGACTTTTCTTTTCTCCCTGGAAATAAAAACGCCTGGGTTTCCGAGGCTACATATCAGAGTTCACCGTGGCGTCTGTAATCTGTTCCACCTGGAATATTGTTGTCTTTGTTGTCCTCCTGCATGTTCTGAACTATCCTTTATTTATTCATCACAGCAGCAGACATACTGACCCATTTAATAAATAATAAATAAGTAAAAAAAAAAAAAAAAAAACATGTATATCCCTAGGCTAGTATAGGTTTGACCTAGTCTTGTTAACACTCCCATCGCCCAGGACGAAGTTCTTTGTCCTTTCTATTAGTAACGCCCGACGCTCAGGACGAAGTATTGTCCTAAAGACGAAGTTTATTGATACCAGAACGGATCGCCTGGCTGTATAGCCCAGGCGTGCCTGCTGGGCTCTCCTCGGTGACGCGCAAGAGTGAGACGTCATCAAAAAACTCCCTCCTCTGTTTAGCTGATGAAAACGAAAATCTTAAAACGTTCATAAATCACGATCTAAATTATCCCGTCTTTTTTCCGTGTTTATAAATCGACTGGGCGCATGAATGTAATGGATTAAATAGTTCCGGGCAATTAAAGTGTTAATGCCTTTTTACTTAGCAGTTCTAGACTATAGCTCATTATATGTGTAGAGCGTTTCGGCGGGCAGCGCCTGCACACACAGGTATAAATCTATAGGCTTGCCCCGGTGCAAGTCCAAGGTCAACGTCTTTGCCATTCCCCACATACAGCACACCGTGGAGGAAGTTGGCTGAGCCTTTGGACAGACGGATAATACTCACACAGCATGCAGGATGAGGCTTTCAATACGGCTGTATAGAGCGTCGCAGCCCCGCCCCCTCAAGAGACCCGGAAAATAAATCCCCGTTCATTGTCCTCATAGACTTTTCAAAAAGTATTTATTTAAAGAAGTTTATGCTGCGGACAATAAACATGACAATAAACACAATGTTTTGGGCCAAACAAAGAATTAGAAAGTAGAAAAGAATGGCAGGTTACAACACTTTTTTTGTTGTTTTTCTTCTTTGTAATTATTTGTTTGTTTGTTGTCATGATTTGTCACGACTCGAGTTGGCTTCGTACGACGCTTAAAAGGTATTTAAATAAATACTTTTTGAAATGTCTATGGGAAAAATGCATTGGGATTCATTTCCTGGGCCTGGTGTCGTCATGCAGGGGGGCGGGACTGCAACGCTCTATGACAGCCATATATAGATGGCTGTCACATATCAATTAAACCACACAAACATAGCCAGTGACATTGTTTTCATTATACCCAGTAATTCGCATCTGTGACTCCTCCTGTGAGATTTCTGGACATTTTTGTGGCTACAGAGATTTTGATTTTGTGCAGTCGCTCCGATGCATCCGCAGCTTTGTCTGTCTGTCTGTCTGTCTGTCTGTCTGTCTGTCTGTCTGTCTGTCTGTCTGTCTGTCTGTCTGTCTGTCTGTCTGTCTGTCTGTCTGTCTGCCTGCCTGCCTGCCTGTCTGTCTGTCTGTCTGTCTGTCTGTCTGAGCACGGAATGTGCTCATATGATTGGACGTCATGTTGTTGGACATCAATGTCATCATTCTGAGAACGATTCTGAGAAACAGGACAGTTTATTTAATTTTCCTACAGCCTGGGAGATGGAGGCTACCCTAGTCCATTTTCATGTCAAGGACCCCCAAATGGATTAACCCCGGACCCCCATTTGAAAATATATGCCAAGGACCCCCATAAGAGAAGATTATTTTTTCTCATTTCAAGGGCCCCTGTGGTTTGACCTGCATTAGGCTATACGGACCCCCCCCCCCCCCCCCCATTAAATGGCATTTCTATCTCTGGGACCCCAATGTATATTGTAAAATCAAAGTTAATTTAACTCAGAGAGTCATCTCAGTCAAATCTCTGCAGCCACAGAGGAGTCACACATTTCACTGGCTATGTTTGTCCATTTGGGTCCATTTGGTTCCATTTGTACACTCTCTGAGTTCCGTAAGGGTCCGTTTGGTTTCCCCACTCTGGGAACCACTGGCCTATACCCCTGTCCCATAGCCAAGGAGATGGAGGCTATCCTTCTCTGCAGCTTCAAATTACAATGATAACCCCTTTCTGACTCCCATTATGAGGGAGGGCTGCAGGTAATAGAATGCATGCAAGGGAGGGTCCACTATATAAATGAGAGGACATGTGGGGTCATGAAGGCACAGGATGAAGTTGCCCTACATGGTCTATAAGAGAAAGCTATTAGTCTGTGAGGAAAATCCTTAGAGATTATATTAATAGAGACGGCACCGGATTTCTCCTCCCATCCACTTGCATTAAGTTGCTCAAAAGCGCATGAGGCGATTTCACTCCTCCTTAGAAACAGAGTGCATTCTGGGATGGATTGGGCCAAATCGTGAGCGCGCTGGTCCGTTGACTATCATTGCACGGAGCAAGAAGGGTCGCAGAGACCGGAGTAAATGGAGAGGACTCGTCGCCCAATGTTCCAATAGGAACGGGAGGAACTAAGTCTAAGTAAGTAAGGGCTACCTGATGATCATGTTTTAAAACCTCATCATGTCCCTTGCTGTGACACCAACTATCATTTCACATATTAGGCCTACTTTTTATCAAATTAATTCTTACAGCCTATATTGATTCACAGTTTTCACACGTCACACACTTCAGACTTTACACGTAAACACAATGTACATGCACGCACGCACGCACGCACGCACGCACACACACACACCTACACGCACGCACGCACGCACGCACGCACGCACGCACACACAGTCACACACAAACACACAAACACACAAACAAACAGACTCACGCTGAGTGTTAATGGAATAACAGGCTCTGTTAGGAGTGTCACAGCGTCAAACTTGGGTGAATGTGGAATGAGCCATCATAACACCTTTTTTCATTACAGCCAGCTGTGAACAGAAGGGAATCAACTACGTAGTCTGGGAGAGAAAGAGAGAGAGAGAGAGAGAGAGAGAGACACACACACACACACACACACACACACACACACACACACACACACACACACACACACACACACACACACACACACACACACACACACACACACACACACACACACACACACACACACACACACACACACACACACACACACACACACACACACACACATATATACTCCATGTTTATTACACTTCTGCAGGTTACAGGTTCAGGTTCCGTAAACGTTTCAAACAGGTAAGTATGACAGTTCTTTCTTTCAGGGTGGGGGGGGGGGGGCATTCTTCAAGAAACGTCCTCAAGAAAGCACGCAAGTCATTTTATCGTACAGTACTTCACATACCATATATGGGGCGTTGGGCTGGGGCTCCGGTTTCCTGGTTCCTCGAACCTCTCATATCCTCATCATCACATCATACTAGTTTGAGTCCAACGGTTCCTGTCGAAGGAGTTTGTTCCACGCCGTCGGCCCGTAGAAGCAGAAAGCTGCTTCACCGTGTTTTTTAGTTGCCATTTCTTTTAGGCACGGCGACCAGGCAAGCAGTGGAAGACCTGAGGGGTGGTTTGGGACATATTTAGGCAGGCAGTCATGTAGGTATAGGAAGGTGCGAGACCATTATTGAGAGCTTTATAAACAAGTAAAATAATTTAAAAACCAACCCTTAATTTAGTTAGGAGGTGCCATGGAATCAAAGACATAATTATGCAGTCACTATAACATCTATTTCATATCATGTGGGAATTAAATAAGTGAGCGTTCGCTTCCCCGGGACTCTGCACGCCAACCTGCGGACTGTCGGAGACAGTCTGACAGAGTGTTACTGTTGAGACTCTAGTGGTGGATTCAAGGCGACATGGTGGCAGCTCATCTTGCCGATTAATGAGATGCACAGGTAAATAACACCCTTCCACCATAGCCTCCGGCGCTTCACTCCGCCTCCCGCTGTCTCTCTCTCCGAGGAGGCGCCTACCTGACACCATATATATATATATTATACACAGACACGCACGCACGCACGCACGCACGCACGCACGCACGCACGCACGCACGCACGCACGCACGCACGCACGCACGCACGCACGCACGCACGCACGCACGCGCGCACGCACGCGCACACACACACACACACACACACACACACACACACACACACACACACACACACACACACACACACACACACACACACCTTCGGCGAAGAGCGCGGCAAATGAGAAGTCGGTCGGTCAGAAAACGTGTTTTATGTCTGGATGTAAAAGGATAATTATGCTCTTGGTTTACCTGCTGGGACTGTGATCTATCGGTTTCTCTCTGCATGCATCTGTCTGTCCTCCTCCATCTCCCTGTGTCTCTGCATGGCCTCTTCATACAGTCTTTGTTCTGCGAGAACAGAATCTCAGTCGTATCTCTTGAGGTTTCAACGTCAAAGCTTCAGCGCATAACCTCAGCAACCTCCTTGCATGAACCCATGAGGTTCTGCCGACCAATAGCAGAGGTTATTTGCTATGTGGGGAACGTGTGCGTGCGTGCGTGCGTGCGTGCGTGCGTGTGCGTGGGTGCGTGGGTGCGTGGGCGGGTGCGTGTGTGTGTGCGTGTGTGTGTGTACTGGTGGAAATGAATCAATAAAGCTGAGTATAAAGCATACAATGGTGTCTTTATTAAAGAAAGACAGGCACAGCACTCTTTGAATACGTCTCAGGATAAAATCATTGTTATATGATTTTCTTCCCCAAATGTTTTGAGTGAAGAAAAATCTTTATTAGCAGCAATGAACTAAAGTTAGAAACATATCTCTGTGGTTTATGTACTATTACATATCAATTCTATATTAATAACATATGTTATTCACCATGTTTAGAATCTGTGCAAAAGATTGACTAAGAAAGGATAGAGGCCGCACAGCTCGTATAGTCACGATGCTAGAAACTTTATTAAATCAACGTTACGGTTACAAGCCAGAACACAGTGCACATCTGTGCATGTGTGCCTGCGTGCCTGCCTGCGTGCCTGCGTGCGTGCGTGCGTGCGTGCGTGTGTGCGTGCGTGCGTGCGTGCTCCTGCTCGAAGGACTGGCGGGACACCGTAGTACCACGTGCAATGACCACTGCAGTGTACTCTAAGTATCTTGTAATGCAACAGTTATCACATTGACCTTCAGACTCCTCCCCGTGTAACTCCCCCTTTCTCCCCATCTGTGACCTCCCACATTCTGACTGAATTGCTCCAGATTGCTCCCTAATACCACCGCCATACCCTAGTGGGTGCATGGGGGGGGGGGGGGTGCATCTATTTCGATTTGAGCTGTTCTACATAAACGGTATATGGATGGACTGCATTTACAATAGCGACAAAAGACTTGATATCAGGTTGCTGTGGTTACACTGCTATTTCTGACCAGAGCACTTAAGCAAGTCAGAAGCTCGTACTTATAGGTGCACTCCAAGGCACAATGAGGATTGAGTGTCATCATGAGGGAAATTAAGGGCCACACACGTCCAGAGGACCTCTCTCCAAAATGAGAGTACTATACTGTAAATGGTAAATGGTGCATTTATATAGCACCTCTATCCAAGGTGCTTTACATAGATAGATACTGTATAAATGGACTGCAAATAGTTCCCATAGTGCCGACTTATATTTACACACCGATGGCAACAGCAACTGCATTGAAGGTACAAACCTGGAACACTTTTCACTCGCATGACTGTAGTAAGGCCAGGTACCACACAAGCTGACTTCAGGTCATGACTGTAGTAAGGCCAGGTACCACACAAGCTGACTTCAGGTCATGACTGTAGTAAGGCCAGGTACCACACAAGCTGACTTAAGGTCATGACTGTAGTAAGGCCAGGTACCACACAAGCTGACTTAAGGTCATGACTGTAGTAAGGCCAGGTACCACACAAGCTGACTTCAGGTCATGACTGCAGTAAGGCCAGGTACCACACAAGCTGACTTCAGGTCATGACTGTATAGAAAGGCCAGGTACCACACAAGCTGACTTAAGGTCATGACTGTAGTAAGGCCAGGTACCACACAAGCTGACTTCAGGTCATGACTGTAGTAAGGCCAGGTACCACACAAGCTGACTTAAGGTCATGACTGTAGTAAGGCCAGGTACCACACAAGCTGACTTCAGGTCATGACTGTAGTAAGGCCAGGTACCACACAAGCTGACTTCAGGTCATGACTGCAGTAAGGCCAGGTACCACACAAGCTGACTTCAGGTCATGACTGTATAGAAAGGCCAGGTACCACACAAGCTGACTTAAGGTCATGACTGTAGTAAGGCCAGGTACCACACAAGCTGACTTAAGGTCATGACTGTAGTAAGGCCAGGTACCACACAAGCTGACTTCAGGTCAAGACTGTAGTAAGGCCAGGTACCACACAAGCTGACTTCAGGTCATGACTGTAGTAAGGCCAGGTACCACACAAGCTGACTTCAGGTCATGACTGTAGTAAGGCCAGGTACCACACAAGCTGACTTCAGGTCACGACTGTAGTAAGGCCAGGTACCACACAAGCTGACTTCAGGTCATGACTGTAGTAAGGCCAGGTACCACACAAGCTGACTTCAGGTCATGACTGTAGTAAGGCCAGGTACCACACAAGCTGACTTCAGGTCATGACTGTAGTAAGGCCAGGTACCACACAAGCTGACTTCAGGTCATGACTGTAGTAAGGCCAGGTACCACACAAGCTGACTTAAGGTCATGACTGTAGTAAGGCCAGCTACCACACAAGCTGACTTCAGGTCATGACTGTAGTAAGGCCAGGTACCACACAAGCTGACTTAAGGTCATGACTGTAGTAAGGCCAGGTACCACACAAGCTGACTTAAGGTCATGACTGTAGTAAGGCCAGGTACCACACAAGATGACTTAAGGTCATGACTGTATAGTAAGGCCAGGTACCACACAAGCTGACTTAAGGTCATGACTGTAGTAAGGCCAGGTACCACACAAGCTGACTTAAGGTCATGACTGTAGTAAGGCCAGGTACCACACAAGATGACTTAAGGTCATGACTGTATAGTAAGGCCAGGTACCACACAAGCTGACTTAAGGTCAAAAAGACCCTTTCTCTCCTGCAATGTTATTGGCTACCGTCTCCAGACACTTTGAACCCCCCCCCCCCCCCCCCCCCCCAATTGAACAATGAGCTGTCTGGAGGTGTGAAGTTCACTCCCGTGGGGGAGGAAGGGTGACAGGGGTCATTATGACCGAAAACAAACAGGCAGATATAAGTATGCCTAAATTCATATTTAGAAAATGTTTCAGATGAAAAGAAAAAACGAAAAAATAAATAAAAACAGAGATGATTTGAATCGAATATTTAGGAAAAGTCATGCAGGAAGGGGAACCTTCTGAGAGCTTCACGGGCAAAGATAATCAACTTCAAAATCTCAACATGGTTCAGAGAGACCCCATAAGACCCTCAAGTCTTATGGGGTACAGCCGGTACACCGTCGATATGCAGCCAGAAGGAGCCGGGGTATCAAACCGAGGACCTTTCCATTCCAAGACTGAGCAACTGCAGCCCCGTATTCATACATCCTAACTCTACATCAGTGGTTTTCAACCCTTTTCATATCAAGGCCCATTATTTATTCGGCTTTTGAGCCCAGCAGGACCACCATTTGATGAGATCTAGGGGCTCCATTTTTGTCTCATCTTTCTAAAGCCACTATTTGGGGTTTTAGGAGTGGTGTTCCCCCACTAAAGTTGGTATTTTGGTTACCTGTCTAAATCCCTTAAACACCTCCGTTACCCGTTATATTATGCATAGGTGTGGTTTAAATCATATTTAACCAATCACCAGTCTTGGCTTTAAGAGACCCCTTTAATAGATCCCTTAACCGTTGCACGTTAGTGCTATATTGCTTCATAGCCACAGCCGCTGCCGCTGTAAATGTGTGTGACCAAAATAGCAATTTAGGGGAAAGCGTGCCAACACGCCCATGGCCACACCTCTAGGCGCAAATACCGGTGTCGGCAAAGAAGATAGCGGGTGATGCTGGACGAAAATACCATTAAGGGACAGAGAAAGCTCCTATATTCGTAATGTTCGGGCAGCGGCTGAATTGCGGGCCGCGCTGCGGGTAAAGGATGCGACAAAATTGGAGCCCTAGAGTCTTGCAGACCCAAAACTAAAGACTTTTGTTGCTGTTGGATAAGATCGTGGTACCATATGGAAGAGATAACAGACAAACGTTGAAAAAAACAATTCTTTTACATTCTCTATTGTGTAGACTTCTTGTAAATTAAGCAATGCCAGATGTTTAACAATAATTTCACTCTTGAGAGCGTAAAATGCTATATGTTACGCTCTCAAGAGTTAAAGATCTAATAAGGGTCCATTTGGTTATACTTAACTTGAACAAAAAACACTGCTCTACATCCATTCACACGTCGCACGCGAGAAAAAGAAAGCCACTCGCTCGTAATTGATGAAAATGTAGCGAACACCCTCTGTGAAAGCATGACAATCTGACACAACAGACTTGCATGGCACTCGGGACGCGCAGCAGCAGCTCGTGTCTTACCGCCGTGCGACAGACACATCCCCCCCAAACCCCCCTCCCCAAACCCTCCCCCCCCCCCCCCCCGCTGGCTCGCTAATGACGTCTGAAAATAAAGATGCTAATTGGAAGGCGCGGCGTTTATGACAAAGTGGTAACATCACTTAGCTAGGCACGTCTCTCACGTGAGTCTGGATGGCTGGTTTGGAGGGGGCGGGGGGGGGGGGGGGGGGGGGGGGGGGGGGGGGGAGATTTGTGGATTGGTGACGGATGATGTTAAAGGTAGCTGAAAGAGAATCATTGGGCGTTGCTGAAAATGAGCACTTGTGCTCAGCTACTACCCTGGGTAAAAGAAAAAAAAAAGACAAAAAATGGTACCTTCAAGTGCTGCTTGGACACATTTCCCCCCCCCCCCCCTCCCCAACCCCGCCCCCAACCCTGCCACGCACGCACACGCACACACACACACACACACACACACGCAAACACACGCAAACACACACACACACACACACGCACACTTCATAATGATTAATGCAATCTATCGGTGCTATAGTTGAGCTTCCGAGCAACATTTCACATTTCACAACGGTGGAGACAGTGAGTTCAACAATGCTAACACTTAATTATTCCCTCATCATGTTCTTCTAGTAACCTACTTGTATGCTATAACAATTAAGCGAGCAAGCTGACAACTTGCTGCTAAAGCACACAACCTGATATTTACACTTTGAAGCCATTATTATAATACTGAAAAAAGACATGAGATTGGCAATGCCTTACATCTTTGCTGATATCAGGTTGCTGTAGTTCTGAGCAGAGCTGTAGCTTGTATAGGCTACTTATGGCATGCACTTGAAGGCACAATAAGCGTGTTGTGCGTATTGTGTGTCATGATGGAAAGGAAAGGGTCACACGTGGAGAGGATGTCCTGGGGGGGCAACGAACGTGCTTCGGAGTTACGATTGCAAGTCTTGATTATGTGTCATCACTCACTCTTGTTCATTCCATGTCTCCTCCCGACATGCACCGACTGTAATGAGAAATACACTTTGGATAATGTGTTTTGGTGTACTGCCATTTAGCCAATCTTAATATAGAAAGCCAACATGGTTTCATACTTCAGAAACCTCAAGTAAATGGAAAAATATAGGACAAGAGTTCTTTAAAGTTAATAATTAAGTTAATAAAAAAATCACGTTTTTGTTTTGTTTTTAACCTTGCTTTTTTAAATGATGAAATAGAGTTCTACTTCAACTGAACAGAGCTGCCTTGGATCAAGGGCGGGAACCCCTTTTGGTGTATAAAGCATTATGTTATACTTTAGCTATTGAAAAATAGCAGATCTACAAGCTCATAGCGCGGCACTTGGTGCCACGCTATGAGCTACGAGCTTGTAGGTCTGCTATTTTTGAAAAATCTTGAAAATGTAGCGCAAATCTTTGAATGTATATTCTTTCACAGCGAACGTTTTAACTCAACTCTTTGCTTCTGAGGGGTTCCTGGAACAACATATTTTCAGATTGGGGTCGACGGCCAATTATATATCATTTTTGGGGTCCTTGACATAAAATATTGAGCACCACTGATACAGAAACATGAGGTATTTCAGAAAACTGTAAAACTGTAAATTTCGACGTCAGGCCTAAATGGGTTAAAGTTCGCCACCTGCATCTTCCTTCCTTCTACTGTGACTCAAAGGTATAGAACTTTGAAAGAACTCTTGTCCTTATATTGAAACCCTCTCCGAAGAGCACCTGTTTGCAGTGTTCTACATCTAAGGACCCACAAAGTGCATCTTCTTTTTTCCTTCTTCTTGGTAAAAAATCACACCCGTGTGAACTGAGTGGTGTAAGGTATTATATAGACTGATCAGCTGTGATCTGACATAATGCCTGACGTAATGAAATCACACCCGGGTGAACTGGGTGACCATAGCAACCATGCTCATTTTTTGGTACGAACAGACACGTAAACTAACAAAGCTGAAATCACACCCGGGTGAACTGGGTGACCACAGCAACCATGCAATTTTTTGAGTGGTGTAAACCACTCCTACAACTGGCTTTTTTGTGCAGAAAAAATTAGCATGGTTGCTATGTTCACCCTGTTGTAATGACGTAATGAAATCATACCCGGGTGAACAGGGTGAACATAGCAACCATGCTCATTTTTTCTGCACAAACAAAGCCAGGTAATGAAATCACACCCGGGTGTGATTTCATTACGTCAGACATGATTTCATTACGTCAGACAGACCTTACACCACTCAGTTCACACAGGTGTGATTTTTTTGGTACGGACAGACACGTAAACTAACAAAGCCAGTTGTAGGAGTGGTTTACACCACTCAAAGAAATGGTAAAATAGGTTTGCTTATCCAGGTTTGCTTATCCACGTATCAAGATTCAATACTGTATCGCCATGTCAACAGAGTTGATGGGAATTTGTTTGCGGTGCTATAAAAACAGTATATACAGACAAACATCACATTTCATACAGTAGAAGAGGATACAACAGTACAAACATCAGAGTACCACAGACGGAAAACAGTCTAAGTCCAAATTTCATTCTGACCCCTCCACGAAAAGGCCTCGTTGTCCTGAACCCTTATCTATCATTTATACATTATGGATCACTAGTGTGGACTTAGACTGTTATTCGTCTGTGGCAAAGGGCCAATACATAAGAAAGAAGAAAGGTTACAATTCATGTTGAATAAATAACAATTCATTGCAGATTAGTTCATCATTTTTATACAAACCAGCTTCACGCTGTAAAGTGCAAGAATGAAAAACGTTGCAATTCATGTTAAATAAATAACAATTCATCGCAGACTAGTTCATCGTTTTTATACAAACCAGCTTCACGCTGTAAAGTGAAAAGAGGAGTTCAGGAGGCGAACAGCCTCTGGATAAGTGCTATTCTTAAAGCGGGAGGTGTTGCACTTTAGAGACCGACGTCTCTTACCTGAGTGAGGGCAGGGGTGCAAAGAGAGAGCTGACGGGGTGGGAGGGGTCGGCAATCACCTTCTGCATCCTATCCTATCCTATGTGTGTCATGATGGAAAGGAATCCTGTTAAATGCAAAACAAATGACATGCTTGCAGAACTCACGAGACACAGTACAAGATCATTCACAGGTTACATGTAACTCCAGATATATGCAGTAAATATGTTCTGGGCAGTGTTCTGGGCAGTGCTTTAAATGTAAAAACAATGCTGGTGTTCAAAGGGATATATTGAAAGATCAGGATACAGTTAAACCCAGTGAATTTGGTACTGGGCTTAGATTCTGATTATGACTTAAGGTATAGATACATTTTACGAATAGCCCTATATGCCGCACGGCTTACAATTTTACAAAAATGGTTAGATGAGGATCCCCCTGACATAAAATTATGGTATGAAAAACTCATGTCGATACTGCCAATGGAGAGGTTATCATATGTATTAAGAGGCACTCTTTCTGACTTTGTTAGAGACTGGTCACCTATTGCAAGGTTTTTAAAAGAAGAATGGAAAAGAGTAATATGTATGGGTGTGACAACTGTATGAGAATAAGTTAAACTGTATGATGGGAGTATATTCGTGACTGCTACATTTTTCTGTATTACTATTTGCTGGCATGTTGTTGATTCTGTCTTTTTTTCTTTTCTTTTTTTGTTTCCTTTCTGTACGTCTTTGTAATGTAAATGCATGTTTATCATTTTGTGGAAAAACCAATACAAATATTGAAAGAGAGAGGAAAGGAAGGGCCACACGTGGAGAGGATGTCCTGCGGCAGGCAACGTGTTTTGGAGTCGCGATTGCAAGTCGTGATTAGGTGTGTCATCACTCTTGTTCATTTTGACGTCTTCTCCCGACACCAACTGTGATGACAAATACACGTTGGGATAATGTGTCGGGTATCCAGGCTGCAACGGTGGCCTGTAACGTACTGTACTGTCTGCTGTGCTTTACAACCTACAAAAACAGTATAAATACCCATAATCTTGTGTAACATAATATGTGTGTTTCAGTCAGATAACTCACGAATAGATTTAACCAATATTTATTATAGAATGAGAATACAAGTGTGCATGCAATATTTATTTTGGCGTTCGGCTCTGCTACATTTTCTCCCTGTTCTGCACAATTAAACACCATCATTAAACATTAAGAGCAGGGAGAATGGAGATAGATTTACAATAACAACCCCCCCCCCCCCCCCCAGAAATTGCAGAGCCCACACCGGTGGTGCTGGGGTGGTGGTGGGAGCAAACATTATGCAGAAGGAAGGCAGGAAGAATGCATGCAGTCTAGGTGAGCTTAAATAGCCCGCCCAATTGGACAGCTATACTGACACATCAGCATATGACATGTGGGTCTTGCAAACACTGTATACACCCACATAGTAATGCAGCAGATTAACCCCTCAAGTATATGTATGCGCCCTTGAGCACAGCATGAAGCCACGCGAGTGTATCTGACTGAACTAACTCCGCAAGCTATACGTATCATTTGTATGCGTGGGCACACACACACACACACACACACATACGTACATTCACACGCATATAAACACATGCACACGTGCACTTACCTGTACGTATACGTCATTACGATAATCACTAAGATTAGGAGAGTGCACTTCTAACACAAGCGTACTAATCTTCTCTGCGTGAAAGTGCCAAGGGATGCACTCTCACACTGAGAGCAAGCCATGCAGGCGATCACACAAGACTTGTTTTAAAACTGACAACGACAGGAGAGAATGTCATCGCCTTGTGGTATATACTGCCACCTCTGCCTGCAAATGAGGGAATGAGAGGGGAGAAAAAGAAGAAGAAGAAGACAAAAAAAACCCTGGGGAAAGATTAAGGAGTAACACTCTAGTCTAAAAGAAGGGAATGAGTTGCTGATGGTCCTTGACTCTCAAAATGACTCTAGGCTGCAGCGCCTTCAAAGCATTCTGTCACCTTCTGATAAGGACAACGCGAACCACGACACGACACGGGCTGAGGGCAGAATGAGTTGCTCTTGAAAAATAAAGAAAGAACGAGAAAGACAAAGAAGAGGTGAAAGTGAGGGAGAGACAGAGATATAACAGAACAAAGAAAACAAACAAAAAAAGAAGGAGTTGACTGGAGGAGAGAGAGAGAGCGAGCCGCCTCTTCAAGGCAGCGCGTCAGAGCGGTCTGCTGGAACTCTGAGCCGCCCCAAATGGACTTATAACTACCGGGCGACTGTGGCTTAGGAGGTAGAGCAGGTCATCCAATGATCCATGGGTCGGCGGTTCGAATCCCGGCTCCTCCTGTCTACATGTCGAAGTGTCCTTGGGCAAGACACTGAACCCCAAATTGCTCCCGATGTGCTGATTGGTACCTTGCATGGCTTCCGCCGCAATCGGTGTATGAATGGGTGAATGTGATGCACAATCTATGTAAAGCGCCTTGGATAAAGGCGCTATATAAATGCACCATTAAATGCACCATTACCGTCGTTCCACCAACTCTGACCCCTTTCACCCACACCCACATTACTTTATCCTGCCATCCCATGCCTCAATTATGTACACACTGCACAACCATTAGACACACACACACACACACACACACACACACACACACACACACACACACACACACACACACACACACACACACTGCACAACCATTAGACACGCACGCACGCACGCACGCACGCACGCGCACATAACTTGCACACACCTGAAACATTCTAGTTCAGCTGGAAACGTACGCGCTCGCCGCTCACAATATTACTCATGTAAAAAAAAAAAGAAGAGAAAAGTGTAACCTTTCGACATCTTTCTCCAGCTCATCAATAATATGCGTTATTGCTAAATGGCAAGAAGTGAAAATGTCTCATTTAAATTCCGTGGCGAGGAGGAGATGGCGGAGGGGTGGGTGAGGGGTGCCACTAGCACTTGGTCTCCTCATTGACACACATACAGTACACAGACTCATGTGGGACGCGCAGATATGCGAGCACTTTGACTTAACCCATTCTGGGCGGGAACCCCTTTGTGTTTTTAGCATTATGTTATACTATGGCTATTGAAAAATAGCACCGAGTGCCGCGCTACGAGCTTGTAGGTCTGCTATTTTTGAAAATTTGGCGCAAATCTTTGAAAATATATTCTTTCAGAGCAAACGTTTTGAACTCAAATCTTTGCTTCTGGGGGGGTCCCTGGAACAACATTATTTTCAGATGGGGGTCGGCGGCCAAATACAGATATTTCTATATTTCTGGGGGTCCTTGACATGAAAATGTTTGAGAACCACTGACATAGAAACATGCGTTTTTCTGAAAACTGTCTCAATTTAGAAGACATTTGTAGAATCGTCCTCAGGTCTAAATGTCTTAATGCCTGCGTAGCACGCTCCTCATCCATCCCTGGGTACGGTCTCCTGTCTGAGCAGCGGTGCTGCAGTGATTAACCCATTTAGACATGAGATCCATTCTATACAAATCTCTTCTAAATCATGACAATTTCTGAAAAAACCTGTTTCTATGTCAGTGGTTCTCAAAACTATTTAATGTCAAGGACCCCAAAAACGTATATGTAATTGGTCGCCGACCCCCCATCTGAAGATATGTTGTTCCATCGACCTCCCCAGAAGCAAAGATTTGAGTTAGAAATGTTTGCTCTGAAAGAATACACAGTATATTCCAAATTTGCATCACATTTTCACGATTTAAAAAAAAATCACACCCGTGTGAACTGAGTGGTGTAAGGTCTTATATAGACTGATCAGCTGTGGTCTGACGTAATGTCTGACGTAATGAAATCACACCCGTGTGAACTGGGTGACCATAGCAACCATGCTAATTTTTTGGTACGAACAGACAGACAAGACAGACACGTAAACTAACAAAGCCAGTTGTAGGAGTGGTTTACACCACTCAAAAATAGCAGATCTACAAGCTCATAGCTATGAGCTATCACAAGCTATGAGCTTGTAGATCTGCTATTTTTTCAATAGCTAGAGTATAACATAATGCTTTAAAGCACCAAGAGGGGGTTCCCGTCCAGAATGGATTAACAGCAGCGTGGAGCGTGAATCCCTCTCCGACACGTCTCTGCCAAACTTGACATTTCAACTCGCGGCTCTCTACTCTAATCTCTCATGTCCGCCGCATAGCAAGTGGAACATCGTAGTGAGAGAGCGCGACATCTTGGAGTAGCAAAAAGGTTATTATAGAGTTATACCTAAAACGAACAGATAAAAACAAACTAAAGGATTTGTTGAACTGAGCGAAATAAAAAGTAGTAAAGGAAAAGAAAAACGATAACTAAACTGAACTGACTGTATTGTGTGTTTACAAAATTAAAGGAGCATTCAGTGATTTGGAAAAAAACCCTGGTCCGCCCTGGTAACAAGATGTGCACATGCACACGCTCTACAGTGGGGGAAGTACCAACAGCACATGCACCAAGGCCCGTCCCACTCGATCATGATTGGAGAAAGGCCCCTCTCATCCTGATTGGATGAAAGCTTTGCCACCCAAAGCCCAAACCGAAACTAGGGTTTTTTGACTCCAGGGACTCACTGGGGACAGGGAGGAACTCCTTATATGGTCAGCACACTTTATAGTAGGGAGGATTATCCAAAAAATAAGACAAAATAAGTGATATTTGAATTAAGTGAAATCACTGAATATACCTTTAACTAAAACTAACTGAAATGATGATAGACAAAATGCCCTTTAATAGGTTTTTTCATTTTTGTCTATTTATTTATAAGCTTAATCTATATAACTGAATATTATTTGTTTAAACTATATGTGGCTATTCATCAATCAAACATGTTTACACATTATTGAAATACGAGGCACATCCCCCCCCCCCTCCCACCCACTTGCAATACAGTGCAAGTGCCTGTAGAATTTTAGATATCCCGAGGGGACAGTTGGCTGAATGAGAGAGAGAGAGAGAGCGAGAGAGAGAGCGAGAGAGAGTCTGTGCATGTCCTCAACCCTTTGTTGGAACTAACCTTTGAAGAGCCACTGCGCTGACTCGATAGTTACTTGTCATGAAAGTCCACTTTAAAACGGTGTAATCGCTTGTCGTCGCTTGCCTTAATAGTGTGAGATATATAGATTTGGGGGCCTAAATAATATATTAGAAGCTTTTTTATCAAGAATTGATCAATGTCACCATGGTCCACATACTGTACAGTGTACACTGTAGGCCTCCAAAAGGGCACATTTGTCCAGAGGGAAAAGGGCAGCGGGTTCTCTAGCGCCCCCTAGTGTCTATCTGTGCACGCCACTGACGGATGTTTTGCGATGACGTCATCAAAACGCATCACCTATCCCACTCTCGTTAAAAAATTATTGAATGATTCGTGTAACTCGTGAACGGGAGGGAAGCTGTTCTGCAGTCAATTAACTTGTGTAACTCGTGTTCAGGAGTCAAAGTGTTAACTGATAAACGATGATATATTATTATTATTGTAGGTTAAGCCTCCCAGCAGCAGCACATCCAAGTCATTTAAAATCAGACCCACATTAACCAGCTGCAATATTAGAGTGAAATGTTGCACAATGATGATTACAGTCCAATTATATGAATATGAAATGGACCGGCCATTCTGCACGAGTACTTTTATGTTTGGCACTGTGTGTGAGGACATTTAGAGGAAAGCTTTTGTTCATTTACACAAAGAATTTTTTTTTTTAGAATGCATGACACTAAAAATGTTAGGAAGGTTCTAGTGGACGCAAGAGATCCACTATAAGTCACTAAAGTCAATTAGTTGCATGCTGAAAATAGCCGATCTACAAGCTCACAACGGGTCACGCTGTGGGACGCGTTGTGAGCTTGTAGATCGGCTATTTTCAGTCGACTAAAACTAAACCAATACTAAAACATTCCGGGTGACTAAAATGTGACTCAAACTAAATGAAAACGTTTCAAAAACTAAAATATAAATTTGCTGCCAAAAACAACACTGGTGTGAACGTCGGTTTTCCTTGTTTTTTTCACCTTTTTTAACCCATTTAGACCTGAGTTAAAAACATTCACTTTGAAATAATATATATTCAAAGATTTGCGCCACATTTTTGCGATTTTTCAAAAATAGCAGACCTACAAGCTCGTAGCGCGCCACTCGGTGGCGCGCTACGAGCTTGTAGATCTGCTATTTTTCAATAGCTAAATTATAACATAATGTTTAAAACACCAAAAGGGGTTCCCGCCCAGAATGGGTTAATTTAACAGGTTGTATAGTGTGTGAATTCCACCTGTGTGGTGTAAACATAAGGTAGAAGATGTTGAAGTGGAATTATTTGCGGAGTGTGAGCTTCAAGGTGCAACAAACTAAGCGCTACAGCGGCTGCTGTACAGGTGGATTCATGGGAGATAATTGCAGGGCTCCCAATTTAACCCTCTGTCATACAGGTAGCAGATGTATAGTGAAAGACACAGAGTATAGGAGAGCGCACGCACGCACGCACGCACGCACGCACGCACGCACGCACGCACGCACGCACGCACGCACGCACGCACGCACTCTTTCACAGAGCTATATTTACACTCTCTCTCTCATCCTCTCTCCTCCACAAACACGTCCTTATGTTATCAGTCCCTGCATGTGTTTTTCGTGCCTTGTCCTGTTTTTTGGTTCTCTCGCCACAAAGCGTGTGAATTGTGTCTCGGAAAGCGTGTTGTTCGCTGTGACATCACGGTCATCCTGTCTAAATGTCGTTATCCTCCTATAGCGATGTTCAACTTCAACTTCAAAGTACTTTCTTTTCCCTTTTGGGAAACTTCTTTTGTGCAGTGGTTAACCCCTTTTTTAACCCCCTTTTGCAAACAGATCTTGGGCTATATCTTGCGCCACCCCTTATCCCTTATCCCTAAACTAATTTGCCATTTTTTTACATATTTTATAAAATAGTTCATCCATTCCATTCCATATAGTTCCATAAGTCTGTCAACAACCCCATTGTTAAAAGGATATTTCACTTTCAAACATGTTTGGGGTCATTTTAATATGTACTGGCCTACTGGTTTTAGTTTTTTCTGCCCTTTTCAATCATTTCAGACATTTTGTCTTGATTTGTACGGCTCTAGCAGTGATTCTCAACCCGTTTAATTTCAAGGACGCCAGGTTTGACATCCATTAGTCTACGGACCACCCATTTAATGGCATAAATTATATTATATCTCTGGGATCCCAATTTATTTTGTAAAATCAATGTTAATTTAACTCTGAGGGCAGTATTATGCGTGTCTTAAGTACCAGGTCTTATGACTTAACTTAAGACCTGGAGGCGTGGTCAATGCTGTTTGGCCACTCAGAATAGCCAAATGGCATTGATCACGCCTCCAGGTCTTAAGTTAAGTAATAAGACCTGGTACTTAAGACACGCATAATACTGCCCTCAGTGAGAGTGTACAAATTGAATCACATTTGGTTCCATTTGTCCACTCTCAGAGTTACAGACCCATAAGGTTCCATTTGGTTCCAAACTATCATTTAGCATGGGGACCCCCTGGAACTCCCTCAAGGACCCCTGAGTGTCCCCGGACCCCACTTTGGGAACCACTGCTTCATAGATCCCTTGTTAAATGGGGCTCCCCGGATAACACTGCGGAGCAGCCGTTCAAATTCCTGGTTAACAATCTCACGGGAGCCTGGGCCATGGCTCAACGGTCCAGGCACCTTGGCTGGTAATCCAGTCTGGCAGTGTGCCGCGGGTTCGACTCCCGATCCCGACGGCCTTTACTGCATGTCTTCCCCCCATCTCTCTCCCCATTTCCTGTCAGCCTACTGTCTGTCCCTCCATATAAAATATAAAATAAAGGTGAAAGCCACAAAAAAACATGTAAAAAAACAAAACAATCTCACGGGAGAATTAGGACCTCAAGTGGGAGGAGAACGTCACCTATACAGTCTATCACCATGAGGCCCGAGCAGAGGATGTATTCATTGTGCTGCAGGAGCTGAAGAAGTTCAAACAACACAGCATTTATCGATTACCCCCAGGTGAAGGAGTTTGAGGGCAGTATTATGCGTGTCTTAAGTACCAGGTCTTATGACTTAACTTAAGACCTGGAGGTGTGGTCAATGCTGTTTGGCCACTCAGAATAGCCAAATGGCATTGATCACGCCTCCAGGTCTTAAGTTAAGTAATAAGACCTGGTACTTAAGACACGCATAATACTGCCCTAAGTATCTCGGGGTCCTTTTTCACGAGTGAGGGGAGGACGGAGAAGGAGATCAGCCGGAGAATGGGAGCAGCATGGGGCGGTATTGCAGTCGCTGTACCGCATGTTGTGACAAAAAGAGAGTTGAGCCAGAAGGCAAAGCTCTCCGTCTACCGAGCAATCTTCGTTCCTACTCTCACCTATGGTCATGAAGTGTGAGTCATGACTGAAAGAATAAGGTCGCGAACACAAGCGGCCGAAATTAGTTTTTTTTTCGACAGGTGGCTGACATCTCCCTTAGAGATATGGTGACGAGTTCAGTCACGTGAGAGAGACTCGGAGTAGAGTCGCTGATTCTTCGCCTGGAAAGGAGTCAGCTTAGGTGGTTCGAGCATATGGTTAGGATGCCTCTCGGGCGTCTCCCTAGGGAGGTCCTCGATGCACGTCCCACTGGGAGGAGGCGCAGTTGGAGGAATCACATCGACTCACTGGCCTTGGAACGTCTCGGGATCCCCCATGAGTAAATTACTATAATGTTGCTCTGGAGAGGGAAGTCTGGGGCTCTCTGGTTTTGCAAACATCCACCTGTTGGTGGCGCTATAACAGGCCTCATGATTTGAGGCTTTTTGTTCAAAACGGGCCAATCCTGCAAACTTTGAACCAATGTTAGCCAATTAGGATCGAATATGAAATATCGGACAGATCCGCCTTGAACACATGACTATAGAGCTAGGGTGTAACAAATTGCGGGATTTTTGGACAGAATCTGGAGGAGTAATATCAAAAAATGTGTTTTTCAAAAGTCGGCCTCCTTGTTGGTGGCGCTCTTACAGGCTGTTCTGGAACATTTGGGTTAGGGATTAGCTGGTAACAGACGGACGGACGGTCTCACTCACTCACTCACTCACTCACTCACTCACTCACTCACACACACACACACACACACACACACACACACACACACACACACACACACACACACACACACACACACACACACACACACACACACACACACACACACACACACACACACACACACACACACACACACACACACACACACACTCACACACAAAACATACTCTCTCCCCATGCCTTCTAATTTGGACCCTTTCCATATCTCTCTCTCATCATCAATCCCCCCCCTCCCCTCTACGCAGTCGGACTCTGCACTGCTTTCCTCTCCATATATATCGTTCTCTCAAAGGGCTGTTCTCGCTGGACAAATGTGAGCTCTTTAGCTCTCAGACGTCGGGGTTGAGGCCGAGGCCACATACTGATGGACACGGACACTGCTAAGTGCTGCCCTGGTGAAATGGAGATGGTAATATGGGCACCTCCATGGTGATTAACCCATTTTGGGCGGGAACCCCTTTTGGTGTTTTAAACATTGTTATAATTTAGCTATTGAAAAATAGCAGATCTACAAGCTCATAGCGCGCCACCGAGTGGCGCGCTACGAGCTTGTAGATCTGCTATTTTTGAAAAATCGTGAAAATATTTATTTCAGAAAACTGGAGGATTTAGAAGATTTATTTTTAATTTCGAGGTCAGACCTAAATGGGAACAACGCGTCTGCATTTTATTTGCATTATTTCAAACTTTAACTGTTAAGTGTTAATCTTTGTAGATCTGCTATTTTTGAAAAATCGTGAAAACGTGTGCAAAATATATTCTTTCACAACGAACGTTTTTATTATTTTAACTCACATATTTGCTTCTGGGAGGGTCCCTGCAGGGAACAACATATTTTCAGTGTGGCGGTCCGGCAGCCAAATACATATAATATTTGGGGTCCTTGACATGAAATATAGTTTGAGCACCACTGACATAGAAACGAGAGATCTTTCATAAAACTGAAGAAGACATCAGTTCTTAATGGTTTAATTACACACTGAAGGAGATGACATCTCCCGCAGGGCCTGATGTGTGAGTGTTTCTGTGTCGTTTTCTTTCCCGCGTTGCACTGTTACGTCTGTTTTAGAGAGAAACGTATACGTGTGTTCGTACCTAAATGGTTTTCTTTTTAAATGAGGTGTGTGTGTGTGTGTGTGTGTGTGTGTGTGTGTGTGTGTGTGTGTGTGTGTGTGTGTGTGTGTGTGTGTGTGCGCGTGTGTGTGTGTGTGTACTGTGAGTGACAGTGTATTAGTGAGAGGTTTTGAAAGGAAATGTTAATATGGGTCGGAAACTCTCACAGGCAATTAAGAGCTATATGCACACAAGAGAGAAGAGCAAAGTATCTAGCAAACACTGAAACATGCACGCAGGCAGGCACACACGCGCACATACGCGCACACATGCACGCACAAACCGTACATGCACATACCGTGCATGCACGCACATACTGTAAGCACTCTCTGAAAGAGATAGGCTAAATATGACATAAGTATGTGTTTACGATTGAGTGTGTTGTCTGTGCGTGCGTGTGCGTGTGTGTGTGTGTGTGTGTGTGTGGGGGGGTATGTCATGGGTTGAGTGGAGTAGTGGGTTTGTGCGTGCGTGTGTGTGTGTGTGTTTGACATTCTGCCGTGAATTAAAATTGTTGATTTAATACTGAACTGAAAGTAAGAGCGTATATACACACTATACAGTATATATATATATATATATATATATATATATATATATATATATATTGTATACAGTAATATGGTAGTTCATGGCATGTTAGCAGCTATTTTACATTTAATTTTATTTTAATTTTCCAAAATATACATACTTTCTTTTCTTGCTTTATCTTGACTATACTGTAGTTTGAATGAGGCTATGTAAATATTATTGCCCACACTGTCGATGAACGTATAACATTTTCCACTACCAGCACAGAAGTCATTGCAGTGCATATGAATGTGACCATAATAATAGTACGATTCATGAAACTTCAATGGCTGATGGGTGCATGAAAGTGCAAATACACTTTAATTTTAGAGTGACAAAGAGATAATCAACCAGGTGAAAGATTTAGTCTCTGTGACACAAAGATTTTCCTATAGAAGCTTTGTCATTGGTCGGAAAAAAAAAAGAGAAAAACTGCAGAAATGACTAACCAATCAGGAAGCAAAATCGACCAATGACAAAGCTTATAGGAAAATATTTGAATGCAGATTGCGGCCCCTAGATGTGTCACTGCATGGTCACTCAGAATAGCCAAATGGCATTGACCATGCCTCCAGGTCTTAAGTTAAGTCATAAGACCTGGTACTTAAGATAGACATAATACTGCCCTAAAAGTTTTACCCATTGCTGGCTGTCAAAAAAAAAAAATACTGAAAGAAAGATTGCTTATAGCAGCTTTAAGTACAAAATAAAATGTGAGTACTTTTTCCATCAGTGGAGAAGAGAAACTAATAGCTTTAGTGAGAAAAGGAGGAAAGTAGGGAGGCAACGAGGGGTGCGGGGGCACGGGAAGCCAAAAGGAGGAAAGTAGGGAGGCAACGAGGGGTGCGGGGGCACGGGAAGCAAAAGGAGGAAAGTAGGGAGGCAACGAGGGGTGCGGGGGCACGGGAAGCCAGAAGGAGGAAAGTAGGGAGGCAACGAGGGGTGCGGGGGCACGGGAAGCAAGAGGAGGAAAGTAGGGAGGCAACGAGGGGTGCGGGGGCACGGGAAGCAAAAGGAGGAAAGTAGGGAGGCAACGAGGGGTGCGGGGGCACGGGAAGCCAAAAGGAGGAAAGTAGGGAGGCAACGAGGGGTGCGGGGGCACGGGAAGCCAAAAGGAGGAAAGTAGGGAGGCAACGAGGGGTGCGGGGGCACGGGAAGCCAAAAGGAGGAAAGTAGGGAGGCAACGAGGGGTGCGGGGGCACGGGAAGCCAAAAGGAGGAAAGTAGGGAGGCAACGAGGGGTGCGGGGGCACGGGAAGCCAAAAGGAGGAAAGTAGGGAGGCAACGAGGGGTGCGGGGGCACGGGAAGCCAAAAGGAGGAAAGTAGGGAGGCAACGAGGGGTGCGGGGGCACGGGAAGCCAAAAGGAGGAAAGTAGGGAGGCAACGAGGGGTGCGGGGGCACGGGAAGCCAAAAGGAGGAAAGTAGGGAGGCAACGAGGGGTGCGGGGGCACGGGAAGCCAAAAGGAGGAAAGTAGGGAGGCAACGAGGGGTGCGGGGGCACGGGAAGCCAAAAGGAGGAAAGTAGGGAGGCAACGAGGGGTGCGGGGGCACGGGAAGCCAAAAGGAGGAAAGTAGGGAGGCAACGAGGGGTGCGGGGGCACGGGAAGCCAAAAGGAGGAAAGTAGGGAGGCAACGAGGGGTGCGGGGGCACGGGAAGCCAAAAGGAGGAAAGTAGGGAGGCAACGAGGGGTGCGGGGGCACGGGAAGCCAAAAGGAGGAAAGTAGGGAGGCAACGAGGGGTGCGGGGGCACGGGAAGCCAAAAGGAGGAAAGTAGGGAGGCAACGAGGGGTGCGGGGGCACGGGAAGCCAAAAGGAGGAAAGTAGGGAGGCAACGAGGGGTGCGGGGGCACGGGAAGCCAAAAGGAGGAAAGTAGGGAGGCAACGAGGGGTGCGGGGGCACGGGAAGCCAAAAGGAGGAAAGTAGGGAGGCAACGAGGGGTGCGGGGGCACGGGAAGCAAGAGGAGGAAAGTAGCTAGGGAGGCAACGAGGGGTGGGGGGGCACGGGAAGCAAAAGAAGCAATGGAGTGTGTAGGAGGGATGGAGAGAAGGAGTGAAGGAGGCTGTGGAGGCTGGTGGTAATCAGAGGTCAGTGATGGGCGGTCAAGCTGTGCGTGTGCGCGTGTGTGCGTGTGTGTGTGCGTCCTACTGTGGTCACCATTCTGTGACAGGCAAAACAAAGTTCTATTGCCCTCACAGTGTGTGTGTGTGTGTGTGTGTGTGTGTGTGTGTGTGTGTGTGTGGGCGTGCGTGCGTGCGTGCGTGCGTGCGTGCGTGCGTGCGTGCGTGGCCACTGGCCACACACTCAACGGCCACACACCTTGCTTTCCTCTCCTCCTGATTCACAGTCTGTGTTAACCAATAGGGTTCCTTCACCGGCCAATGACCACAGAGGTAACCGCCGTTTGAATCTGACACCCTTAAAAATCATAGAACACAAAGTTTTCCAGAAGACTACAGAATACTCTACTCAGAGTTTCTATTTTCACCGTGTTGTTATGGACGTTGTGTTGTTTCTACTACTGATGATATAGAATCTTGTTATTGTTCATGTGTCTATGAATTGATTGTATAGATAGGACCTAAAAGGAAACAAGACCGCAAGGACTTCTGTTGGTGCTATGCCTTTTGGAATAAGTGTTTGAGTGCACTCTGTTGCTGTTTATACATTTTGTCTAATAAACTATTCAATCAATCAAATCAATCAACACAAAATCACATACAGGTATATACCTCATTACATTACCACACCTGGTACTTCCAGATGCAAAGCTACGTACAAAGCTTCAACTGTAGGCTGTAGCTGCAAATGTTTTTCACCCTGTTCTGCAGGCTGACAAAAACTGGCGGCGTCTTCTTCTAGTCCGTTTTCCAATGTTTCCAATCTTACTATAAAAAGCGCTAAGCAATGGCCGCCGCTGTAAGTGGTAAATAGTGCATCTATATAGCGCCTTTATCCAAGGCGCTTTACATAGATTGTGCATTTACATTCATCCATTCACACACACATTCATACACCGATGGCGGCGGAAACCATGCAAGGCACCAACCAGCACATCAGGAGCAATTAGGGGTTCAGAGTCTTGTTCAAGGACACTTCGACACTAACTCTGGGGGAGCCCGGGTTCGAACTGGCAACCTTGCGGATACCATCCAGCCACTCTACCCCCTGAGCCACCGCCGCTGTTTGTCTGCTGTCGAGAACATCAGGGTAAACATTCGGGTAAGGACTAGTAGTGCATAGAAATAATGCCTATATATATACCGTCCAGAAGGGGTCGCAGTTGAGACTCTATGCTGGATTTATTGTTGTTTTTACCAGCTGCTGTGTAGGCACAGCTGGTCAATGTTCTCTCTGCGGTGCTTTCACGCCCACTTGCTGTAGTTGAGACCTATGTTTCTCATTGGCTGTATACAGACAACCTATCGTCCTGATTGGCTGCCTCGTCTCTAGGCAACCACACACTCTTTGCCTCTATAGCCGACCTCTCAGCCATGGGATATAAGGCAGCAGCTGGTAATTAATCTCCCCCGCCAGTCGCCACGCCTCCGACAGACATCACTATAAGGACGCACACTCGATGGCTTCGGTCAACCAGGCTTGCAATTTCCCAGAAATTGCGTCTTTCTAGTTATTATCAATAATAATAATTATTATTATTATGAATGCATGACTCCTCAGTATAGACTGGGTATAAAGTGCTGTATCACTGCTGAAAGTTTGCTCCTCTGTTCTGCCGTGCGGCTGTGATGGTAGGTCTCAGCCTAAAGCCACGGTGTCACATCAAAAACCCTGTTTCATGGCAAACACTGTCTCTGAACTTGTGCGTGCGTGCGTGCGTGCATGCGTGCGTGCGTGCATGCGTGCGTGCGTACGCGGGCATGCATGTGCGCGGGCAGCGGTGGCCTAAGGGTTAGAGGAGCGCCCTTGTTGCCGAAAGGTTGCCGGTTCGATTCCCCGGATTGTCATCACTCACCCAACACCGCTGAAGTTCCCTTGAGCAAGGCACTGAACCGCCAACTGCTCCCCCTGGAGCTGCTTAGTGGCCAACAGTATAAGACTGTGGTTGTACTGGTCAGCTCCCAGGTTTTAATGTGTGTGTGTGTGTGTGTGTGTGTGTGTGTGTGTGTGTGTGTGTGTGTGTGTGTGTGTGTGTGTGTGTGTGTGTGTGTGTGTGTGTGTGTGTGTGTGTGTGTTCTATGTGCAGGGCGTTGCTGAAAATGAGCACCTGTGCTCAGCTACTTCCCAGGGTAAATAAATAAAAATGTGTTTGTGTGCGGCGGTATACCCACAGTGTAACACGCATGCTGTCAATTAAGGGTTTGTTCGCATCCTGTGTTGAAGGCTTTGTAGTGATTAGGCATACATTTCAAAGGTTCCCCATCCCATCCCCTGAGGTTCCCCATCCCATCCCCTGAGGTTCCCCATCCCATCCCCTGAGGTTCCCCAGGTTCTGACAGTTCTGCACCAAGTCATTTATAAACACCATTCTTGGTGATCTGCATTCTTCTTACATTTCCACCAAATTCGATTTGGTCAAAAAATGATCTAAACCTCAGATCAAATGCTTGTGTAGAACCAGCATTCAAATCTGAGGGGGGTAAAAAATAAATGTCTGGCCTTCTTCTTATGGGCGGCGGTGGCTCAGGGGTAGAGTGCCTGGATGGTAACCGAAAGGTTGCCAGTTCGAACCCGGGCTCCCCCAGAGTTACTGTCGAAGTGTCCTTGAGCAAGACACTGAACCCCTAATTGCTCCTGATGTGCTAGTTGGTGCCTTGCATGGTTTCCGCTGCCATCGGTGTATGAATGGGTGAATGTAATGCACAATCTCTGTAAAGCGCCTTGGATAAAGGCGCTATATAAATGCACCATTTCTTTGGCCCCTGTTCGTGGAACGACCTGCGGGCCAGACTAAAATTGGCTTTGAAAGTTCCTTTGAGAAGTTTCAAAAGGATCATCTTAGATGTATACAGTCCAACACCTACACATGTTTGGATGTACTAGCCATTTGTTCAGGCCTATATTTGTTCAGGCCTATATATTTATTATTTCTGTTTAGTCCAGCAGTGGTTTGGAGCTGTATAGTCACAGTTAAATGGTAAATGGTGCATTTATATAGCGCCTTTATCCAAGGCGCTTTACATAGATTGTGCATTACATTCACCCATTCACACACATACACCGATTGTGGCTGAAGCCATGTAAGCTACCAACCAGCACATCGGGAGCAATTTGGGGTTCAGTGTCTTGCCCAAGGACACTTCGACATGTAGACAGGAGGAGCCGGGATTCGAACCACCGACCCATGGATCATTGGACGACCTGCTCTACCTCCTGAGCCACAGCCGCCCGGTAAGATTTCAAAGGCAGAGGAGCGGGGCGTGACAATCTTATTTTTTTAAATTCATGGAATTTCTTAGATTTGCTTGTTTGTTTTAAAATGTGTAAAAAAATGCTAGAACACCCGCTAGCGCGCACACACACACATGCCTGACGTGTGTGTGTATGTGCGTGTGCATGCGCGCACGCGTGCACGTGTGTGTGTGTGTGTGTGCGCGCGCACGCAAGCGTATTGCATTTATTTGAACACTTAATTAGTCCTCCCAACTCAGTATCAAAGGGTCCTCCAGTAACACTAAACCTCAACCACATCGCTGACTGCTGTTTGATATTTTAACCTACTCTTCCTTGGCGGACGGTCAGACAAACCTCAAACCCCGCTCTGCATAACACAGAAGACCGCATCCATGAAGTTATCAAAAGCCTGGGTTTTCAGAAACCGTGGCAAAGCATCCAATTTCCATGTTTTACTGCCAAATAGGAGGTGAAAATAACTGATGTACATTTCCTTTTATTCCATCATGTAACGTTTGACATGGATGCTATCATGCTGTCTAAAGGTATTCCAAAGGTATTCCAAAGGTAACATATTTTATGTTAAAAACACACATGACTCCACTTATATTTGGAGTGAGAACAACCAGGATGTAGGCCTAACTGATGAAGAACACACACACACACACACACACACACACACACACACACACACACACACACACACACACACACACACACACACACACACACACACACACACACACACACACACACACACACACACACACACACACACACACAACTACTGTATATCACTGTTTGACTTGACTACAAGCACATTTAGATGCACGTCTCAACCCCTAACTTGGATTTTCTTGTCCGGAACTAAAGTAAAATTAGTTTAGCTCATTATCAGACCTTTAAAGAAAAGGGTATAAAGCAACGTTCCTGGTGGAAACCATGCGCCGGTTTAGAAACGAGGGACTGAGGTCCCATTATGGGCCTAGTATTTAACCCATTTTGACCTGAGATCAGATTCTAAAAATGTCTTCTACATCCTGACAGTTTTCTGAAAAAGCTATGTTTCTATGTCAAGTCGTTCTTCGATTTTTCAAAAATAACAGACCTACAAGCTCATAGCGCGCCACTCGGTGGCGCGCTATGAGCTTGTAGATCTGCTATTTTTCAATAGCTAAAGCATAACATAATGCTAACACCAAAAGGGGTTCCCGCCCAGATGGGTTAAGAAGTAAATGGGGCTGTGATCACTCTGAAACATTGCCCACATGTCCAGTCATAGTGTATAATATGTCATAGTGTATACGTCATAGTCAGACCCTTTCTGTGTGGATGTTCAGTCATAGTGTACAGTATACGTCATAGTCAGACCCTTTCTGTGTGGATGTTCAGTCATAGTGTACAGTATACGTCATAGTCAGACCCTTTCTGTGTGGATGTTCAGTCATAGTGTACAGTATACGTCATAGTCAGACCCTTTCTGTGTGGATGTTCAGTCATAGTGTACAGTATACGTCATAGTCAGACCCTTTCTGTGTGGATGTTCAGTCATAGTGTACAGTATACGTCATAGTCAGACCCTTTCTGTGTGGATGCCGAGATCCACATAATGCACGTCATGCATGTAGGAAAGAGAATAAAGCTTTACTTGCGTTACACCCTTTCCTTCTTCCTTCCATACCAGTGGTTTTCAACCAGTGGTCCTTGAGGGGGTTCCAGGTGGTCCTTGAGGGGGTTCCAGGTGGTCCTTGAGGGGGTTCCAGGTGGTCCTTGAGGGGGTTCCAGGTGGTCCCTACCCAGCTAAATGATTCAACCAGTGGTCCTTGAGGGGGTTCCAGGTGGTCCTTGAGGGGGTTCCAGGTGGTCCTTGAGGGGGTTCCAGGTGGTCCCTACCCAGCTAAATGATTCAACCAGTGGTCCTTGAGGGGGTTCCAGGTGGTCCCTACCCAGCTAAATGATTCAACCAGTGGTCCTTGAGGGGGTTCCAGGTGGTCCCTACCCAGCTAAATGATTCAACCAGTGGTCCTTGAGGGGGTTCCAGGTGGTCCCTACCTAGCTAAATGATTCAACCAGTGGTCCTTGAGGGGGTTCCAGGTGGTCCTTGAGGGGGTTCCAGGTGGTCCTTGAGGGGGTTCCAGGTGGTCCCTACCCAGCTAAATGATTCAACCAGTGGTCCTTGAGGGGGTTCCAGGTGGTCCCTATCCAGCTAAATGATTCAACCAGTGGTCCTTGAGGGGGTTCCAGGTGGTCCCTACCCAGCTAAATGATTCAACCAGTGGTCCTTGAGGGGGTTCCAGGTGGTCCCTATCCAGCTAAATGATTCAACCAGTGGTCCTTGAGGGGGTTCCAGGTGGTCCCTACCCAGCTAAATGATTCAACCAGTGGTCCTTGAGGGGGTTCCAGGTGGTCCCTACCCAGCTAAATGATTCAAAAGTATTGTTAAACATCTGCATTACTTCATTTACAAGAAGTCTACACAATTTGAGAATGTAGAAGAATTTTTTATCTTGATCAACGTTTGCCAAAAGCATGGAATTGTAGACAAAATCTTTCAACAAAACGAACAAAAAAATCTTTAGTTTTGGGTCTGAGAGGCTAAATCTCATCAAATGGTGGTTCCGTGGTTCAAATACCAAAGAAATAATGGGCCTTGAAATGAAAATGGTTGAAAACAAACCACTCTCCTACCGTCTCCTTCCTTCACTCCTTGTCTGTGACTATGACGCACGCACGCACGCACGCACGCACGCACGCACACACGCACGCACGCACGCACGCACGCACGCACGCACGCACGCACGCACGCACGCACGCACGCACGCACGCACGCACACGCACACACACACACACACACACACACACACAGGAGTGTTCCAGCAGTCATCTGTGACTGTGACTGGCCGCATAGGGGGCATGCACTGGCAGGTGTCTGCATCTCTCAGCTTCCATTCCAGATGGGGCGCGGCGCCGCGCGCACATCATGTGTTTGTGCATGTGCGTGCGTGTGCACGTTGACACCTTCCCTCTTAACCCATTTAGACCTGAGATCGATTCTCCAAATGTCTTCTAAATCCTTAGTTTGCTGAAAAACCAATATCAAACAAATCTATATCAGTATAAGTTCTCAAACTATTTCATGTCAAGGAGCCCCAGAATTAAATGTAATCGGCCGCCGACCCCCATCTGAAAATATGTTGTTCCATGCAGGCACCCCCCAGAAGCAACGATTTGAGTTAAAAACAAGCTTGTAGATCTGCAATTTTTCAATAGCTAAAGCATACGGTATAACCTAATGCTTAAGGTTCCTGCCCAGAATGGGTTAAACACACAGAGGTACGCGTCTCATATCCCCCCGCCCTCCTTTTGACATTTGACATTTGTTTAAATGCCAAAGTGAACATCTTTATTCATGTTGTTTTTTTGTATCACCCATGCATGCTCTATACCGGTCCGGCGGACGGTAAGGTATACACATATACATAAACAACATAGGCCTACGCACAGGTTTTGATAGCACAGCAGAGAGTTGGATGCAATCCTACCTGGAGGGGAGAGAACAGATGGCGGAGGTGAACGGAACACTGTCTGTCCACCCCCCTCCCTGCCTGTGAGCTGTGGCGTTCCACAAGGAAGCATACTAGGGAATGTTTCTACAACACACTGCCCATGCCTAACAGAAACAAACTTTTCAGTAGTTACCCGTATTGCACACATGGGCAACTGGCTGCCCAGGGGCCACATGCGGCCCCCATTATCACTTATAATGCGGCCCTCAGGTTATTATCCGAACATTGATATAATATTGATTTCAGCTAATTACTAGTATTAAAATGTTATTGTCTTTTTTATGTCCAATGTATTTGTATTTAGTTCATAACTAAATGCATTTGAAAGATTACTTTTCAGGATTCCAATTCAAAAATAGCAAAAATATCTGATCTACAAGCTCAAAACGCGTCGCACAGCGACGCGTTTTGAGCTTGTAGATCGGCTATTTTTGCTATAACAGTAATATGCAATGAGGCCCTCTGGAGTGAGGGTGGACATATAGTGGCCCTCTCCATCGTCAAAGTTGCCCACCCATGCCGTATTGCTTCCATGATCATCGGACTTCCCACACCAACACTTTCTGATAAGAACAATAAGGCCGTCACACGGCTAGCACTCTCAATATCACATGACACTGATCCTCCCCTGTATCGCCTTTTCAACCTCATGCCATCAGGACAAAGATACAGAATCTTACCATGGAAAAAGGTCCGTTTAAGTAGGGGTTATGTCCCCTCAGCCATCGAGGCATTAAACAAACTGCCCCGCCGATAGGATGGTTCTGAACATTACACAGTGGGGACCTCATGTTTTTTTTTGTCGTGTCTTTCCGGTGATAAAATAGCCAACAACGTAATCAAAAAAGTCAACTAAAGAACAAGATTACGGGATCTCCTCACATTTTGATAGGCTGGAATGGCTTATAGGGTTGACGACAGGGTAGTACAGCATCTTGCAATAGGCCTATCTCACAGCCCGCTTTCCACGCCCACTTCCGGTAAATAGTGGTGTCATTTAACATTAGCATTTACACGTTTTTTTCTCTGGAGAATCTAAGTACATTTTCTAATGTAAAAATGTGACAGACCAATATTATTATGAAGCAAACAAGATTGTAAATCAGCTCGAACAGATAGAACAAACCTTACCTTGAGAAAACAAAAGTTGTAGACTTCTTAAATTACCTCTGTTAACATGTAGCGTCTATGGAGTGACGTCACGCTATCACCACTAACCCCGAAAGGGGGCGTATTAAGGGGGCGGGGATATTATGTGAGATAGGCTTATGGGGCTGGTCTACAACACTATAGCTACACCTCTAAGATACCCATGTACCTGTCTAAATACTTAATGTCAACAAAGTCCACACTCACAACACCAGAGGGAGCTCAACAAACCACATGCCAACCCAGATTCGGCACAAACAAGAGATTAAATTATTTTCACTCCTATGCCACTAAAATGAACGCCCTACCAACAGCCATTAAGACATGCAAATATATACAGGTTTAATGTTTGTCTTTAGTTCAATGTTTGTTTTAAAAACGCCATTGACAACGAAGGGAAAACATCTTGTCCCTATAACACAAACATTAAATGCCATTAACAATAAAGAGAATTTAATGATTGTTTTGTCACCGTTTGTTTTTTACATCACCATTACATCACCTAATCAACATGAGTTAGACTTTAATATATTAGCGCCCCTCACTTCACATGGGTGTGATTTTTCCTTTTTTTATATGATGATGATTTCCTGTTTTTATAGAAGCATATACGTATGTGTGTACGACGTCCCTAAATGTTCTGGTGAATTTAAAATGGTTGACCCGGTTTGTAAACAAGTGTAGGCTAAAGCTTAATCATGCGGTGTCGGCCACGGTTTTGTTTAATATTGTCTTTGTGCTTTCCTTTGAAATGTACCCAATACTGTGAAATAAAAACTACAATCAATTTTAACATGCTCTCTCTCTCTCTCTCTCTCTCTCTCTCTCTCTCTCTCTCTCTCTCTCTCTCTCTCTCTCTCTCTCCAATGCAATTCAAAGGAACTTTATTGGCAGGAGAAAACATAACGTTCACATTGCCAAAGCAAAAGTGGAACAAAACAATCAAGATAAAACTCTCTCTCTCTCTCTCTCTCTCTCTCTCTCTCGCACGTGCATGCGCACACACACGCACGCACACACACACACACACACACACACACGCGCGCGCGCATCCGCAGCAGGAAGCATATAGCTCCGCTGCTTTACATTCAAGCCCTATACCTTTGGCTGTGGCTGTGATTAAATTCCTTGTCTCGCAGGAGAGCTCAGGCGCTATTGTTTCCTCTTCTCTCTCTCCTCCCTTTCGCAGCTAGCTCCCATGAAGGAAATCAGACCTGAGATCCCCATTCCGGCTCAAACAGCCCATGCAGTCGCACTGCGTCTATGAGCTCCGACATGTGGCGGGATGAAACGGGACCGTAATATATGGTTCCCATTACCCCAGGGCCCTGCCGGCCTTAACCTGCCCCATAGATCTCTCTCCTAGGTCTTTTGAATCAGTGCTGCAGATTGTCCTCCGTTATGTGTTGACTTTGTGAGCACAGAGCACACGTTCTTTTTTGTTTGGAGCAATTCTCCTCTCTACCCTTATTCTACCCTTATTCATATAAATGTATGTATGGACAAGTAAAACTGTCCTGTCACCATGTTTCTGAGCAAAACGTAATCCCACTTCCCCCGTGAAAATATATTATCTATAAGAGAATGTTGTTTTGGACGTAGTTCTAGTGCTGGCCAACAGGTGGCACTGCAGCTCTGTGTCGCCAAGTTGTTGAGGAGCTGTCTGTGGTGCTGAATGCAAATCCCTTTCCTCTGTTGTGAGAGGAGAGGAGAGGAGAGGAGAGGAGAGGAGAGGAGAGGAGAGGAGAGGAGAGGAGAGGAGAGGAGAGGAGAGGAGAGGAGAGGAGAGACATTCAGGGG
>NC_136809.1:7126721-7171149 GCF_951216825.1 Electrona antarctica | reverse complement strand
CCCAAAAGTTTCCCAAAAGTTTCCAATTTCCCAAAAAGTAACTAAGTACTTTTACTTAGGTACTGTACTTATAAGTACAATTTAGAGGCATTTGTACTTTACTTGAGTATTTCCAAGTTCCCATACTTTTACTTCTACTCCACTACATCTCAGAGCCAACCAATTTGTACTTTTACTTCTACTCCACTACATCTCGGAGCCAAAATGTGTACTTTTACTTCACTACAATTATTTGAAAACTTTTACTAGTTTTTATTAGAAAACAAAACATTACATTAACCACTTCAACTCTATACATTTTGGCCATTTGAAAATAGCCGATCTACAAGCTCACAATGCGTCGCAACGCGACGCATTGTGAGCTTGTAGATCGGCTATATTTTCAAATTCCAAGTAAATAATGGGCCTTCACATAAAAGAAGGTTGAGAACCACTGCATTAGGGAACAGGAATACTGAATCCCCGCCCCGCCCCCCCCAACCCCCCCCCCCCCCCCACCCCCCTCCACCCCCCCCTGCTTTGTTATCACACTACAGTCACTGCCACGTCAACATCCTCCCTGTAATTTCTACAACTCCCGCTGTCATTACTTTTATGAGATTGTATTGTGGGATTAAGACATTTTGACCTGATACCAGATTCTACAAAATAATGTCTTCTAAATCATGATAGTTTTCAGAAAAAACTTACAGTATGTTTCTATGTAAGTTGTTCTCAAACTATTTCATGTCAAGGAGCCCCAGAATTATCTGTAATTGGCCGCCGACCCCCATCTGAAAATATGTTGTTCCAGGGACCCCTCCCCCCAGAAGAATATATATTCAAAGATTTGCACGATTTGCACATTTTCACGATTTTTCAAGACTTTTCAAAAAATAGTAGACCTATATACAAGCTCGTAGGTGAGCTATGAGCTTGTAGATCTGCTATTTGTCAAAGGCTAAAGCATAACATAATGCTTAGAACACCAAAAGGGGTTCCCGCCCAAAATGGATTAAGACGCCAGCATGGCGGTATCTTACGTTATATGTACGAGGATAAAAGCCACAATGATCCTCTCTTATTCGTAATTCATTGGACAGGAGTAGTGTTGAATTACCATACTTCAGTTGTCGCAGATAAGGCAAAGCTTAGCTTAGTAACGACTGAGAGGGTTTTTCCAACACCAAACAACAAGCTGTGAGCCGGAAAGCTATGTTATACAGCTATAGCATTACTATCTCCACAACATTTTCCATTAAGTTTTACTGCTTCTGGCTGCTTATTGAAATTCCGAGGATGCTTGCAGGCATCAAGTACAGTACAGTACGCCTAGAGGTGAGATCCATAACGTTTCTCTGTGAATAAAACGTTTTTTTTTTTACCAATCTGTAGGTATGGTAGAGCATTTTTTCTGCCTTTTTTATTAGATAGTTTCAAGTGAAGACTGACAGGAAAGAGGGATAGGAGAGAAGGCGAGACACGTCGTGCATCAAAGGTTGTCATGAATGGGATTCAAACACACGGTGCGCGGGCACGGTGGCACAGATGGTAGTGCTGTCGCCTCACAGCTAGAAGGTCCTGGGTTCGATTCCCGCTCGGGGCGCTGTGGGTGCTGGCGGCGTGTTTCCTCCTCCGCGTCATCAGTGCCCATACCCGAGGTGGGGTTGGCGAAAGGGCCTTTCTGTGTGGAGTTTGCATGTTCTCCCCGTGTCCCCTAGGGTAGGTACCCTAAAAAAAAACATGCAGTAATCCTGGTCTCTAAACTGCCTCCCCCTGGCCAGCCGGGGCGCCTGATGGAGGGGAAAGGAACTGGTTGGAATAACATGTTCCTTCCACGCGCTACGTCCAACCAGGGAAACTGGTTGTAAAGGAGCAACTCAGGTGTAAAGGAGCAACTTGGACACTCAGGCATGAAGGAAGCATGAGTTCAAGTCCGTTGCTCTCCCCATGTCCCCCATATATGGGGACTAGGTTGGCGGAGGGTGTGTAGAGCCCAGGATCACATTAGATAATTGACACAGGGGTGAAAAATGGGTTACAAAATCATGGGATAAAAATTATTAAAAAATAAAAAATAAATTAAAAAAACACACGGTGCGCTGTCAGGCAAGGGCCTATATGTGGCATGCGCCTGGACCGCTATTGGCCAGCAAACTGCGTGTATCAAAGGTGGTCTCCATGTCTTTCTAATGATGAAATTATAGATCCTGAGGTCCCGGTAGGACCGCTATTATACTGGTTGACAGGAAGCTCCATCTTAGGTCAGTAGAAATATTGCTGCCTGCGCTGGCAACCAGGGTTCGAATCCCACGTAGGACATAAATATTACGTATTGCAGCGTTCATCTGTGAAACGTAATATATATATAAATATATATTCGTTGCTGTCGGGAGGAAACCTCATAACTCAATTTTTGAGTGTTGCGTCTGTGTGTTGTTTTGAAAATATTGAACCAATGAATGGAAAGTAGTAAAAAGTGCTTTGGACAAAACCTCTTAACTCCATTGGACCCTCAAAATGTCTGCTAAAGCAACTATAACTCCACCACCTCTCTCCCTCTAATGTTTTAAAAATATAAGGTTTCCTTAATTTCCTGAAGAAATTATATTTTTAATTATTATATGAGTTATGAGGTTCCCTCATACTGTACAATCTTCAGTGTTAACCCAATCTGGGAAAGCATCTGTGTCATTTTAGTATAGTTAATATAGTGTTAATATACAGTATACAGTGTCACAATCATTTTAACCACATTAGCCATTGTTTTATGCTTTGGAACAAACTTGAGATAATACATAATAATAATTTGGGGCATGCTTTGGGGGACCATGTGTTAACCCATTTTGACCTGAGATCAGATTCTAAAAATGTCTTCTACATCCTGACAGTTTTCTCAAAAAGCTATGTTTCTATATCAGTCGTTCTTCGATTTTTCAAAAAAAAAGCAGACCTACAAGCTCGTAGCGCGCCACTCGGTGGCGCGCTACGAGCTTGTTGATCTGCTATTTTTCAATAGCTAAAGCCTAAAGCATAACATAATGCTAACACCAAAAGGGGTTCCCGCCCAGAATGTGTTAATTGCATCCATTTGTAACACACCCATTATTTGTAACAGCCACACTGGAGGTGTCAAAGCGTGTGAGTCAAAATCTGTTGTTGAAATGTCTGGCAGAGCTCAGTTCTATTTTCGAGCGTTGATGTGTTGTGTGGCTCTGTGACGATTCAAAAAGAGTTGTGCAAAATGCCGAAGGGTAAACAAAACTCTTATTATTGCAAACTTTGTATTGCAGTTCACGTTCATGTTTGTTTTCACTTGTTTGACCGTCCTAGAAAGACAAGTCCATTTTTAATTGAACTGAACTAAATGACCAGGAGACTCTCAATACGCACTCTCTAAATGAACACTCCACTTCTGCCAGCACGCCAGATCGACCGAATTAATGTTTCATTCCAATCTTCCTGGAATAGTCGTATTACTCTACTGGAATAGAGGGTTTTGTAGCTTATAAGAGAAGAAGTCGCCCCAGGACTCTGCTGCCACCCCCCGCCCCCTGCACCAAATCTCTTTGCCAATAATTGGCCAATCTACAAGCTCACTGTGAGCTTCTTGACTGGCTGTTCTTGACACATGTTCGCACCCTGGAATGAAGAACATTAGGGTTCATGTGGTTTTAACCAAAAACACAATTCAGTAATGATCCTGTAAAGTGCATAACCATAAAATTATGCCGGTTACATCATGCTAGGTCTTACAAATGCACGCACACGTCTGTCTGTCTGTCTGTCTGTCTGTCTGTCTGTCTGTCTGTCTGTCTGTCTGTCTGTCTGTCTGTCTGTCTGTCTGTCTGTCTGTCTGTCTGCCTGTCTGTCTGTCTGTCTGTCTGTCTGTCGGTCGAATGAGTGGGTTATAGTAAGTAATTTGTAGGCACAGTACAGCACAGCAACAGTGAAACAGCCCAGAATCCAATCCCATACAAGAGTGCGTTAACATCCCATTCCGTGCAAACTACAGCCATACATAACAAAACCATATCTAAAGTCGATTTCAAAAGATCCTTTATTTCTATGACTGTACGTACAGACTACAATACGACCAGCTCTTTGTAAGGTGTGAAATTGTACAAAGAGACTGTAAGAAAAAGAGGAACGGAGAAACAGAAAGAGGACCTTGCATGGCCTGGTTGTTGACAGAAGGGTGTTGGCATTTTCTCTCAACACTGCCCAGTGCCCACACTCTCTGTTCTAAACACTTTTCCCAATGATTGCACTTCTCTCATTGTCAGCTTTAGGGATGTTTAAGCACCTCAAGCCCGTTCACAACATGCTGTTAAAACGGCAATTAACACTATTATCTCCCTTAGAGCGCACAGGCTAGTACTGTGTAACACTGTGGATAGAGAGATGGTGCATAGAGTTTGAAAATAATGGTCCTTAGTTAGCATGCATATGCACCTCAAACAGGCCCACATTTCAGGGACATTTGATTGATCCCACTTGTATGCCTTGAAGCACGAGGCAAGGCAAAGCCTTGGTGAGCTGCATTACCACCAGAGCTTGTGCTTGGCATTCAATCACCATGAATTTCAACTGTTCCCATTTTTGTGTTTGTTGGGCTCCCCTATGTGTGTCTTCTATCCCCACAAGTACCCATGTTTGAACAATCAGGCTTTCTCATGGGTTTTCTCAGAACAGGCAAACTGATTCGGTGGTAGGCATATGTATCGCCCTACTTGGTATAATATACTCCCCCTCTGGCCTCTTAGTTCCAAACGAGCAGTTCCTCTTTGTTTACAATGTCCGCCATTATTGATTTTCACTATCATATAGATATATGGACCGAAATGTAATCTGCTTTACTAGCCAGACAGAAACGACTTGAACTGGTTAGATCAGAGCGGTGATTTATAGGCTCAAACCAGACAGTGGCCTTGTGGTTAGAGTGTCCGCCCTGAAACTGGGAGGTCGGGGTTCGATCCCCGGCAGGGTCATACCAAAGACTGTAAAAATGGGACCCTGCAGTGCCTCCCTGCTTGGCACTCAGAATCAATGGGTTGGATTGGGGGGTCAAATCAACTAATGACTCCCGAGCGCGGGGCACGCTGCGGATCACCGTTCCAAGAGATGGGTCAAATGCGGAGAACAAATTTCACTGCGGTAACGTCTGTGACTAATCGTACGACTTTGACTTTGACTTTAACCCTTAGAAATACGTTTGAGGTACATAAAAAATATGATTTTAAATATGAAATACAGTTTTAAAATGCATGGTGGAGGAGTATATTACCCTTTAAGCAAAGGGTAAAACATGAGAAACGTTTTCCGTCCAGAGCTGTTTAGGAAAAACACAAACAACCCTTTTTCCCTCATAAATAGATATTCAGTAATCATCACCTTACGATACTGTGCCGGGCATGCATAATACATAAAACCAGCCATTCTAATGACTGTTTCATTATGGTAGTCAATATGAAGGGTAATTATTTTTCCTGCCTCGTTTTCGCAATAAATAATAGCTGTAGGTTATATTGCATGGACAGTCCCAGGGTTTGGCCCGGCCGCCGTTTCATCAACAGCGACAGATCAATCAAGCAACATTTGCCATAAGGCTCTCATTAGTGCTTTTGCCAGCTACTGTATATGGCGAGCTAGAGCGCACAGCGCAGGAATATCAACCCACTCGCCCCCGCGGAATGTTTTAACCCATTCAGGCCTGACGTCAAAATTTTAAAAAAAAAAGTTTTCTAAATCATGACAATTTTCGGAAAGATTTGAGGCACATTTTAACGATTTTTCAAAAATAGCAGACCTACAAGTTCATAGCGCGCCACTCGGTGGCGCGCTATGAACTTGTAGATCTGCTATTTTTCAATAGCTAAATTATAACATAATGTTTAAAACGCTAACGCTAACGTGACATGGATGCGTTCCAGGTCTCAATGGATTAAAGGACAACTTTAGTTTTTTTCAACCAAGGTTCATGTTTTAGGTTGTTATTAGAGAAAGTAAAAGATGAGTGTTATTTTTTCTTAATTTGCTGCTTTCTTTTTTCTTAGGGATTTTAGCGGTTTTTGACAGGGGGGCGGGGGCATTCGAGCATGGGGCTAAATATGTATTTTTTTACAACATTTTAGAGCGATTTATTTTTTTATTATTTACTCTAGTCCTACTAAACCTCAAAGCAATTACATCTAGCCACAAAAGATCACGAGATCTACTGAATGTGTCAAACTGACATATTGAGCCTATGACACAGTGTGGCTTCCCCCCAGTAGGCTACCTTCACATTCAGTAGATCCTGTGATCTTCCGTGGCCAGATGTAATTTCCTGGGGTATATTAGGACTATAGTAAATAATAAAAAAATAAATCGCCATAATATTTTGTAAAGAAATACATATTTAGCCCCATGCTCGAATGCCCCCGCCCCCCTGTCAAAAGCCGCTAAAATCCCTAAAACGAAAGAAAGCAGCAAATGAAGAAAAATTAACACTCATCTTATACTTTCTCTAATAACAACCTAAAACATGAACCTTGGTTGAAAAAAACTAAAGTTGTCCTTTAACCAATTTTGGGCGGGAACCCCTTTTTGTGTTTTGGATTTTATACTTTAGCTATTGAAAAATAGCAGATCTACAAGCTCATAGCGCGGCACCGAGTGCCGCGCTACGAGCTTGTAGGTCTGCTATTTTTTGAAAAATCGTGAAAATGTGCTTCAAATATTTGAATATTATATTCTTTCAGAGCGTTTTTAACTCAAATCTTTGCTTCTGGGGAGTTCCTGGAATAACATATTTTCACATGGGGGTCGGTGGCCAATTACATATCATTTTTGGGGTCCTTGACGTGAAATATTGAGCACCACTGATATAGAAACGCAGTTATTTCAGAAAACGGTCAGGATTTAGAAGACATTTTTTAAATTAAATTAAGTCAGGCCTAAATGGGTTAATGTAGTTATTAACAGTTAATTTAGTATTTCCCTCCCTCTCTGAAATCTGAAATGATCTTGTATACAGATGTATTTGATTGTATAGTAGTCGATCTCTATACTCTGTCAAATTATGAAAGAATAACATGACACAGAGACGGTGACTGCTTAATTAAATAAATGTAGGACCTTCTAGCAGTTAATTTCGTTTTTTTTAAACAAATTTCCTCCATGTAGCCCATGTTTTGTAATGGCATCATCATGCTATTATGCCCGTGGATATACAGAGTGAACTTAACAATGGTAAATGAATATGATAATACCTGTTATAGTGGGGCGAGATGGAAAAGGGGCGACTGTACCTGTTATTTACAGCTACAGTAGGTAGAGTAGTGGGGCGAGATGGAAAAGGGGCGACCGTACCTGTTATTTACAGCTACAGTAGGTAGAGTAGTGGGGCGAGATGGAAAAGGGGCGACCGTACCTGTTATTTACAGCTACAGTAGGTAGAGTAGTGGGGCGAGATGGAAAAGGGGCGACCGTACCTGTTATTTACAGCTACAGTAGGTAGAGTAGTGGGGCGAGATGGAAAAGGGGCGACCGTACCTGTTATTTACAGCTACAGTAGGTAGAGTAGTGGGGCGAGATGGAAAAGGGGCGACCGTACCTGTTATTTACAGCTACAGTAGGTAGAGTAGTGGGGCGAGATGGAAAAGGGGCGACCGTACCCGTTACCCAATGCAATAGAGTCCAGTGGTTTTCAACCAGTGGTCCGGGGACCACCGGTGGTCCTTGAGGGGGTTCCAGGTGGTCCTCAGCTAAATGATTGAGCGTAACCAAATGGACCCTCATTGGATCTTTTACTTTAGAGAGGGGAAAATGAAATCCTTCATTTTACGCTCTCAAGAGACACAGTTTTGTTTAACATCAGCCTTACTAAATGTACAAGAGGTCTTCACAATTAGAGCATGTAGAGGAATTTGTTCATTTGATCAACGTTTGCCTGTTATCTCTCCTAATGGTACCGACATCAATACAGCATGGAATTGTGGGCAAAAACCTTATCCAACAATAACAAGATTATATCCTTGGGTCTGAGAGGCTAATTGTCACCAAACGGTTTTTTTTTTAATTTTATTTTCACGATTTTTCAAAAATAGCAGACCTACAAGCTCGTAGCGCGCCACTCGGTGGCGCGCTACGAGCTTGTAGATCTGCTATTTTTCAATAGCTAAATTATAACAATGCTTAAAACACCAAAGGGGTTCCCGCCCAAAATGGTTTAAGGTTATTGTAGCAGTCAATTTATATTGGGGGTCGGGAGGGGGCGGGGCGGGGTAAATTGAGAACCCCTGCAATAGAGAGTAAAGATTGCACGAACACACGTTGCAAAGGCACACATGTAACGCACGCACGCACGCACGCACACACACACACACACACACACACACACACACACACACACACACACACACACACACACACACACACACACACACACACACACACACACACACACACACACACACACACACACACACACACACACACACACACACACACACACACTTTATTAATGTCCACATGAAGGAGAGCGTACAAGGACACACATTAAAAGGTATACAGTTAAGGTTACATTCACAAAAGCATGGCACATGTCTTCATGATACAATAACTTAGGCCTATCGGTATACTGTACCTAACAACGTCTCGGCACATATGACGTAAATTCTCCATTCATTGTCAATGGGAACTTAATGTTTGTGTAAGACGAGAATCTACACTAATAGCTGAATATAGGAGGGGCCTCCAAATCAAAATAAAAACAAATAGTCTGCACCTGTAGCCCAGCTGTGAGATGGTGCACGCACGCACGCACACACATATAATAGGTACAAGCATTCCTTTGTCCCTCTGTCAATCACACTCCTTAACAGAGTCCTTGCAGAGGGCAGACAGGGTAGGGGTCGAAGGTTATGAGGTGATGTTCTTCCTCTTTTGCACTAGGTATGTTGGTGTGTGGTTTTTTAATGTTGTACGGGTCACTGTGTGCCTTTGTTGTCTTGTATTGTATATTGTTTTGTATTGTACTGTATGGTGTCTGTATGCTGCAGGGCGGGTCCTTGGGGTCCAAGACACATTTCTCCCTTGGGAGACAAAATAAAGAAACCTTGAACCTTGCACACGCACACACTTATGTGAAACCAAACACACAAATACAGTAGCTGTCGTCACACATGCTGACAATTACTGTACACTAACTGTAACACCTAGCCAGCATCACCCTAATGTTTACTACCACTGTACAGCGGCAAATATTGCAGAGGTACAGAAAAGGTATGAAAACATTGAGTAACCAAAAAAATACATCAAAATCAAAAAGCTGTCATTAAGTTGAAGGACAACAAAACTTGCAAACAAATTAATTAGTTAGGTTAATTCGTTTTGCCTTTCAGGTGACACTTTCAATTTAGAAAACATTAATTGTAGTTGCTAAGATGGCTATATCTGCATGTACTAGTCTATATGTAAAGCTGATTTGTTTATTTTTCCTCATAAAGACGTGTCTGAATCCGAAGCTCACCTAGTAAATAATGTCAGGTGAAGAGAGACGAGGGTTGTTGTCAGTTTGTCTCTCTGGCATTCATTCTGGAACTAATTGGGCTTAATAAATACACCGGTGAGTAATTTGATTCAATTGGGCACAGTGGCTGTCAATATGTCCGCCCTTCAATTGCTTCCCCCTCATCTTGTTAGTTTTGTGTCTGTCTGTCCCCTTAGGGTCAACTGGCTAATGGAGAGATATCGAGACAGGAAAAGAAGAGGTGTATATATATATATATATTTTGTTTAGTTTTCTATATTTTAAATGGAATATGGTTCGTTCCTCTCAGCATCCGCATTGCAGATGGGAAATTAATTCACATTCTGACTCGCATATAAAACACATGGCTAGGCCACACACACACACACGCACGCGCACGCACGCGCACGCGCACACGCACACGCACACGCACACGCACACGCACACGCACACGCACACGCACACACACACACACACACACACACACACACACACACACAGAGAGAGAGGAGTAATAAAATGGTAAACGAGCACTCTTGTTGAGCACAGGCCATGCATGCGCGTAAACATGCACACACACATGATGCGTCCATGCAGAGATTGATTCCAATTAGCGGGTCCCCGGACGCTCTCTCTCTCTCCCCTCGTCAGTGCAGCTCATCATTAAACCATTCTGGGCGGGAACACCTTTTGGTGTTTTAATTAAGCAGTATGTTATACTTATAGCTATTGGAAAAACAGCAGATCTACAAGCTCGTAGCACGGCACCAAGTGCCGCGCTACGAGCTTGTAGATCTGCTATTTTAGAAAAAGTGAAAATGTATAGCGCAAATATTTGAATGTATTCTTTGAATGTATTCTTTCACAGCGAACGTGTTTTAACTCAAACCTTTGCGTCTCCATGGGGGGTCCCTGGAACTACATATTTTCAGATGGGGGTCGGCGGGCCAATTACATATATTTTTTTGGGAGTGCTTGACATGAAATATAGTTTGAGAACCACTGACATAGAAAGATAGGCTTTTCAGAAATGTTCTGATTTAAGGTCCCTGCACACAGCGCGTTTTTCGGATTTTTAGCGGCATTTCTCCCGTCGGTTTCCCGAAAAACGCGGCCAGTGTGCAACCACCTTTAGAAGACATTTTGTAGAATCTAGTGTCACTATAGGTTGAAATGGGTTAAGAAAGCTTGTTTAATGACGGCAGGCCTAACCTTCTCTGATGCCAGGCCGCCTTTGATATTCAAGAGGTAATCCTACTCACTCTACCGCCTCCCTTGGCCCCCGCACCCCTCCCCACCCCACCCCGCAGCCCCCTCCCCTCCCTCCCCTATACGCTCTTCATTTCACCGTTGAGCCTCACTTTCTTTCCTCCATATAGCCCAATCATGGCGGGAACCCCTTTTGGTGTTTTAAAGCATTATGTTACACTTTAGCTATTGAAAAACAGCAGATCTACAAGCTCATAGCGCGGCAACGAGTGTAGGTCTGCTATTTTTGAAAAATCGTGAAAATGTGCCTCAAATCTTTGAATATATATTATTTACAGAGTTTTTTACAAACATTTTTTAACTCAAATCTTTTCTTCCGGGGAGGTCCCTGGAACAACATATTTTCAGATGGGGGGGCGGAGGCATAGTACTGTACATATAATTTTTGGGGTCCTTGACATGAAATATTGAGAACCAATGATATAGAAACATAGGTATTTCAGGACTTAAGCTTTTTTTTTTAAATTTCGACGCCAGGCCTAAATGGGATAGTTGTGCTTCACGGTTTCATTTCCCCCGGGTTCTTGTGTTTGTCTTATTTATGCTCTTTGTGCCCGAGTGTTGTATTTGTGCCCTGACATGATTAACTTATAATAAGAATCGATGCTTTCTCTCTATGTCTTTAATGGCAGAGCCTCCAACTCATAAGCCTCCAACGCTGGCTTCATGGCCCCCCTGCTATTTATTTATTTATTTATTTTGCGTTGCTTTCTTTCATGTCATCCTTTGTAATTTGGTATTGTTGTTGTTTTATACCTGCAAAAAAGATGAAACACGCACTTTCATCGGCATGCGTTCGTTTGGCATTGTTTGTTGTTCCTCCATCTCTCTCTTTTCCGACTCCCACATTCTCATGTTGTTGGCATCTCGGTGTACGCAGGTGGTGGTGGTGGTGGTGGTGGTGCGCTCGCCACCGCTTTGTTTCTCTCCCAACTCCATGCTCTTACACGGCTCCATTGGAGGATGCGATTCTAGTCTATAGCTCTCTCTCTCTCTCTCTCTCTCTCTCTCTCTCTCTAATGCTTTTGTTCTATATACTTGCACTTCTCTCATTTGCCTGTTGTGTATATTTCTCACATTCCCTCTGATCTCCGCAACTTCAAAACTGCACTTCAAACTGCAAAAAAAAAAGTCAAATCAAACTGCACTACAACACTGCAGTATTCTCCATCGGCATCGCTTCTCCCAGAACTGGAAGGAGGATATACCAAAGGATTTCATGTTGGTAAAAAAGTACAGTACTATATAGTGTTTCTTCCTTCAGGTTGCCGCAGTCAGTACACTACAGCACTTCCCCTAGCTGTGCGAGTCCAGAGGAAAGAGAAAAGCGGTCTGTCTGTCTGTCTGTCTGTCTGTACATCCACTTACTTAACCCATTTTGGACTAAGGTCGATTAAAAAAAAGGCTTCTAAATCCTAACATTTTTCTGAAAAACCATGTTTCTATGTCAGTGGTGCTCAACCTTTCTCATGTCAAGGACCCCCAGAATTATCTCTATTGGGCCGCGGACCCCCATCTGAAAATATGTAGTTCCAGGGACCCCCCCTGAAGCCAATATTTTAGTTAAAAATGTTCACTCTGAAATATATATTCAAAGATTTGCGCCACATTTTCACGACTTTTCAAAAATAGCAGATCTGCTATTTTTCAATAGCTAAAGTAGAACAGAATGCTTGAAACACCAAAAGGGGTTCCCGCCCAAAATGAGTTAAACACACACTTTGCTCATTATACGAGCGAGAGAGGGAGAGAGAGAGAGAGAGAGGGAGAGAGAGAGAGAGAGAGAGAGAGAGAGAGAGAGAGAGAGAGAGAGAGACCATGTCGGTGAATAGAACCATGGTTACCTTAATTGGCAGCCTTAAGCCTTGCCCTCATGTGTTCATTGCATCTAAAGCTCAAACGCTGCATACAGGTCTTGAAAGCCTGATGCCACCGATGTGGAACAAAGTGTCTTCACATAATGCATCAACACTGTTATACCGGTATATACCTTTCATTTCTTTACTCAAGGGCTCTTTTCTAAGCAAACCTTAACAAGAAGGATGCAATGGTGAGAGCTCACACGCATGCATTGCACACACACATACAGAGTGGTCAATCCATGGTTTTGCACGAAAAACACGGCCATAGCCGTCATCATAAATGTGATGAGGCCATCACATTACCACACCATCACAAGGAGTGTTTTTCGTGCAAAACGAATGCTTGGAATGGGTCAGAATCATGAAAAATCCCTAGTTTGACATGTCACTGACATGTCAAATAGACATGCTACTTAAAGCATATAATTCAAATTTGAAATGTTTGCCTTTATGTATTTTTTGTGTTACCCCAAATTTCAACACCTGGATTTTCCATGATCCACAATTTTTCAATACAACAATGTTATGTACAACAATGTTATTTGGATGACCCTAAGTATGCAATTTGCAATTTGCAATGCAAATAATCTGTATCGAATCATTTTGCTATGAAAATATCAATACCACATTTTTGTGCATGGTATTTAACATTATTATTAGTATTAGTATTAGTATTTTAAATAGTTACTGTATCGATTTCAAACCAAACTGTATCGTTACACCCCTAATGTATATGTTATATACTCTGCCTTGAGCCTAGCCTTTATATAATATAACGTAGTTCACCCGGCGGCCATCTTGCTGAGGGGCTACAGTACAGTATGTTCTCGGCAGCTCAAACAAAAACACTCATAACTCGCTCAAATCTTGACGGATTTACAAACGGGTTGGTTTAATACAGACGTTGTCAACATGGCTATGATTCAGGATGCTTATCTGCTTAATGTTATTTTTTATATGAACGTCATATAAAAGCATATACTGTAAATATGCGGACGTCTGACGTTTATAACATACCAAACCGTTTGAAAATCGGTTGAAGATTTAGCAAGTTATGGTTATTTAAAAAGTACATGCCCCAAAATACATAATGTTACGCTGCACCCCAGTAAGATGGCCGCCACGTAACGACGTCGCTCTCCATTGGCCTGCAGTGAGGGTGAGCCATCTAGCCTTTCTTATATATTATCTGTTATATTATGAGTTGCCCATGTACATCTAAGTCTGTGTACTTGAACTTGAGATACAGTGTACTTGATATGTATTGTGTACTGCCTGTACTGTAGCATACTTTATAGATAGGCTACGAGAGACATCTCAGCGCCAGCAAGGTCAGCCTTGCTGCATTAGTCACTGTACTCTGTCTCATATCTTATTGTCACGTCATTATGATCCAGCACTATATATGTTCCTATTTGTGTAATAAACTTGGTGAACCTTTAGCGTCATACTGTCTCATGTCACGTTATTGTTCTCCCGGGCCCGCCGCCGTAGTCGCCGTACCGAAGGAATACTTCAACCGGATTATCACACACCACCCAGCCTGCACACACTACCAGTCTGTCAGAACCAGACACCACCCAGCCTGCACACACTACCAGTCTGTCAGAACCAGACACCACCCAGCCTGCACACACTACCAGTCTGTCAGAACCACACACCACCCAGCCTGCACACACTACCAGTCTGTCAGAACCAGACACCACCCAGCCTGCACACACTACCAGTCTGTCAGAACCAGACACCACCCAGCCTGCACACACTACCAGTCTGTCAGAACCAGACACCACCCTGCCTGAACACACTACCAGTCTGTCAGAACCAGACACCACCCAGCCTGCACACACCTGTCTGTCAGAACCAGACACCACCCTGCCTGAACACACTACCAGTCTGTCAGAACCACACACCACCCAGCCTGCACACACTACCAGTCTGTCAGAACCAGACACCACCCAGCCTGAACACACTACCAGTCTGTCAGAACCAGACACCACCCAGCCTGCACACACTACCAGTCTGTCAGAACCAGACACCACCCAGCCTGCACACACTACCAGTCTGTCAGAACCAGACACCACCCAGCCTGCACACACTACCAGTCTGTCAGAACCAGACACCACCCAGCCTGCACACACTACCAGTCTGTCAGAACCACACACCACCCAGCCTGCACACACTACCAGTCTGTCAGAACCAGACACCACCCAGCCTGCACACACCTGTCTGTCAGAACCAGACACCACCCTGCCTGAACACACTACCAGTCTGTCAGAACCAGACACCACCCTGCCTGAACACACTACCAGTCTGTCAGAACCACACACCACCCAGCCTGCACACACTACCAGTCTGTCAGAACCAGACACCACCCAGCCTGAACACACTACCCGTCTGTCAGAACCAGACACCACCCTGCCTGAACACACTACCAGTCTGTCAGAACCAGACACACCACCCAGCCTGCACACACTACCAGTCTGTCAGAACCAGACACACCACCCAGCCTGCACACACTACCAGTCTGTCAGAACCACACACACCACCCAGCCTGCACACACTACCAGTCTGTCAGAACGACACACCACCCAGCCTGCACACACTACCAGTCTGTCAGAACCACACACCACCCAGCCTGAACACACTACCAGTCTGTCAGAACCAGACACCACCCTGCCTGCACACACTACCAGTCTGTCAGAACCAGACACCACCCAGCCTGCACACACTACCAGTCTGTCAGAACCGTACACCACCCAGCCTGCACACACTACCAGTCTGTCAGAACCAGACACCACCCAGCCTGAACACACTACCAGTCTGTCAGAACCACACACCACCCAGCCTGCACACACTACCAGTCTGTCAGAACCACACACCACCCAGCCTGAACACACTACCAGTCTGTCAGAACCACACACCACCCAGCCTGCACACACTACCAGTCTGTCAGAACCACACACCACCCAGCCTGCACACACTACCAGTCTGTCAGAACCAGACACCACCCTGCCTGCACACACTACCAGTCTGTCAGAACCAAACACCACCCAGCCTGCACACACTACCTGTCTGTCAGAACCAGACACCACCCAGCCTGCACACACTACCTGTCTGTCAGAACCAGACACCACCCAGCCTGCACACACTACCTGTCTGTCAGAACCAAACACCACCCAGCCGGCACACACTACCTGTCTGTCAGAACCACACACCACCCAGCCTGCACACACTACCAGTCTGTCAGAACCAGACACCACCCAGCCTGAACACACTACCAGTCTGTCAGAACCACACACCACCCAGCCTGCACACACTACCAGTCTGTCAGAACCACACACCACCCAGCCTGCACACACTACCAGTCTGTCAGAACCACACACCACCCAGCCTGCACACACTACCAGTCTGTCAAAACCAGACACCACCCAGCCTGAACACACTACCCGTCTGCCAGAACCAGACACCACCCAGCCTGCACACACTACCAGTCTGTCAGAACCACACACCACCCAGCCTGCACACACTACCAGTCTGTCAGAACCACTCACCACCCAGCCTGCACACACTACCAGTCTGTCAGAACCACACACTACCAGTCTGTCAGAACCAGACACCACCCAGCCTGCACACACTACCAGTCTGTCAGAACCAGACGAGGGTCCAGTTTAGAGATTACAACATTATCTATGGACGGACAGACGGACACATGGACACGGACACACACGGACGTCACACACAGACACTTGGACACAGACATAGTCAGATCACATTTGGCTATTCAAAAATAGTTTAGCACTGAGAAAACTGTTGCGCCTTTCTTTCTTTGTCCTTTTTTCCCACACTTGACTACAGGAGCAGTGGTCTCAAAAACATAGAGGAAAACTTGACAGAAAAAAAGACTCGCTCACTGTATTAAAACATGAAGAAAAACTCCTTAGGGCCGATTCATACTCCTATTTTAGAGCCGAATAAAAGTCGGTTCGGCTCTGTAGAGCCTACAATGTGACGTCATTTTAGGTTCGGGGGTACCGTCCTAAAGTCGTCTCTTCGGTGCTACTGAAAATTTCTGACGAGCCGAAATCATTTCGGCACTACAGCGCCGAAACAGTGGTAAAATAGGAGTATGAATCGGCCCTTAGACCGAGACTTAAGAAAACATTGTTTCCTTTTATTTTATCAGGCTCATAAAGTGCTCTGTGCTAATTGCACTTTGAGCACAGAGCACTTTATGAGCATGATAAAATAAAAGGAAAAACAAATGTTTTCTTAAGTCTCGGTCTAAGGAGTTTTCCTTAATGTTTTATACAGTGAGCGGGTCCTTTTCTGTCAAGTTTTATTCAAAAATAGCTCATGTGTGCCATGGTTGTGATCTTCGAGATTCTGAGTGAAGATTGTTTTATAATTTTCTTTAACATTTTCCAAATTGTCCTTCCAAAGGACAATTCAATAAATCAATATTATTCATATTACTGAACCAGCACACACACACACACACACAGTCACACACACACACACACACACAGTCACACACACACAGTCACACACAGTCACACACACACACACACACACACACACACACACACACACACACACACACACACACACACACACACACACACACACACACACACACACACACACACACACACACACACACACACACTATCACAAAAGCCCTGCATGTACACACACACACAATTTGTGCACACGCATACCGTGCACAAATTATGCTATGACTATTGGTTCCACTTGACCTGTCATTCACTGTGTTCTTATCCATCCTCCCTAACCATTGTTCAATTGTGCTCTATAATTTCCTCCCTCTTCTTACACACGTCATATAATTAGGCCCAATTATTGTTAATAAGTTTGAGGCGAAAAGGCCTTTGTTACCAAGGTCAGTGTGGTCTGACAAAGCTTGAAAATTGCTCTCATTGCGCTCCTCTCCTCCTCCTCTCTCCACCACGCCATTAACCCATTCTGGACGGGAACGCCTTTTGGTGTTTTAAAAGCCATTTAGACCCGAGGACGATTCTACAAAATGTCTTCTAAATCCTGACAGTTTTCTGAAGAAACCTCATGTTTCTGTTTCTACGTCAGTCGTTCTCAAACATTTTCATGTCAAGGACCCCCAAGAATATATGTAATTGGCCGCCGACCCCATCTGAAAATATATTTGCGCAGCATTTTCACTACTTTTCAAAAATAGCGGACCTACAAGCTTGTAGCGCGCCACTCGGTGGCGCGCTACAAGCTTGTAGATCTGCTATTTTTCAATAGCTAAAGTATAACATAATGCTTAAAACACCAACAGGGGTTCCCGCCCAAAATGTGTTAATGGCATGCGCGTGCACACACAAGTGCACGCATGCCACGCACGCACGCACACACACACTCGTGCACATGGCAGACAATGAGGGGAGTGAACGAACGAACAGACAGAAGAGACGGAGACACCCACAGGGCCTTGATCTTGCTATTCCCTTATCACATGAAAATTCATTTCACGTTGCGCCTTGGACTGCGTAACAAGGACTGGCTGCTTAATTATCTACCCCGGAAAGTAGAGAGTGATAAAGAAACAGTCTCCGTTGAAGAGTATAAAAATCAGGATGAGTAACAGGAATTCATTTGGGATTTAATAAACAGATTTTTTGATGTTCCAACAATGACGAAAGTGCTGTGAAATTGAGTTTCCTTTCATGTGTGCAAACAAACAAGTCACGCACGACAATTATTATAATCTTTTTTTTGTCTTTGTATCATCGAGATATGAGGAGTCCGACAATTCAACAGACATCCGCTCTAGTTATTTAGGTAAATTTCATGGCAATATCACTTCATGAACTAACGTGGACAACTATAACAACTAAACCTACAACAAAATGATCCGAAGTGGGACAAACTAACTGTAGAAATATAGATGTTTTATTAAAAAACAAACAGGTGAGTCTGGGTGATGCAGGGGTGGGGGTTCCTGCCCCCATGGAGAATGGGTCTTATATTAACCCGCACACTGGGCAATATATATATATATATATATATATATATATATATATATATATATATACACACACTACACACACACACATATATATAATCCCCGGAATCCCCGTTTCCGGCTAGACCAGGGGTAGGCAACCTCCGAGTGGAATAGTAAGAGAGTGGCGACACGCTTTGATCTCGCCGCAAAGCGGGTGCCTATGGGCTATAATTTCAAACATTGGAACTATCCCATTGAGACAAAGCGGGTGCCTATGGTCTATAGTTTCAAACATTGGAACTATCCCATTGAGACAAAGCGGGTGCCTATGGGCTATATAGTTTCAAACATTGGAACTATCCCATTGAGACAAAGCGGGTGCCTATTGGGCTATAGTTTCAAACATTGGAACTATCCCATTGAGACAAAGCGGGTGCCTATATGGGCTATAGTTTCAAACATTGGAACTATCCCATTGAGACAAAGCGGGTGCCTATGGGCTCTAGTTTCAAACATTGGAACTATCCCATTGAGACAAAGCGGGTTCCTATGGGCTATAGTTCCAAACATTGGAACTATCCCATTGAGACAAAGCGGGTGCCTATATGGGCTATAGTTTCAAACATTGGAACTATCCCATTGAGACAAAGCGGGTGCCTATTGGGCTATAGTTCCAAACATTGGAACTATCCCATTGAGACAAAGCACGTGCCTATGGGCTATAGTTTCAAACATTGGAACTATCCCATTGAGACAAAGCGGGTGCCTATTGGGCTATAGTTTCAAACATTGGAACTATCCCATTGAGACAAAGCGGGTGCCTATGGGCTATAGTTCCATACATTGGAACTATCCCATTGAGACAATGCGGGAGCCTATGGGCTATAGTTCCAAACATTGGAACTATCCCATTGAGACAAAGCGGGTGCCTATGGGCTATAGTTTCAAACATTGGAACTATCCTATTGAGACAAAGCGGGTGCCTATGGGCTATAGTTTCAAACATTGGAACTATCCTATTGAGACAAAGCGGGTGCCTATATGGGCTATAGTTTCAAACATTGGAACTATCCTATTGAGACAAAGCGGGTGCCTATGGGCTATAGTTTCAAACATTGGAACTATCCCATTGAGACAAAGCGGGTGCATATGGGCTCTAGTTTCAAACATTGGAACTATCCCATTGAGACAAAGCGGGTGCCTATTGGGCTATAGTTCCAAACACTGGAACTATCCCATTGAGACAAAGCGGGTGCCTATATGGGCTATAGTTTCAAACATTGGAACTATCACATTGAGACAAAGCAGGTGCCTATATGGGCTATAGTTTCAAACATTGGAACTATCACATTGAGACAAAGCAGGTGCCTATATGGGCTATAGTTTCAAACATTGGAACTATCCCATTGAGACAAAGCGGGTGCCTATGGGCTATAGTTTCAAACATTGGAACTATCCCATTGAGACAAAGCGGGTGCCTATATGGGCTATAGTTTCAAACATTGGAACTATCCCATTGAGACAAAGCGGGTGCCTATATGGGCTATAGTTTCAAACATTGGAACTATCCCATTGAGACAAAGCGGGTGCTTATGGGCTATAGTTTCAAACATTGGAACTATCCCATTGAGACAAAGCGGGTGCCTATGGGCTATATAGTTTCAAACATTGGAACTATCCCATTGCGACAAAGCGGGTGCCTATGGGCTATATAGTTTCAAACATTGGAACTATCCCATTGAGACAAAGCGGGTGCCTATGGGCTATAGTTTCAAACATTGGAACTATCCCATTGAGACAAAGCGGGTGCCTATTGGGCTATAGTTCCAAACACTGGAACTATCCCATTGAGACAAAGCGGGTGCCTATATGGGCTATAGTTTCAAACATTGGAACTATCCCATTGAGACAAAGCGGGGTGCCTATGGGCTATAGTTTCAAACATTGGAACTATCCCATTGAGACAAAGCGGGTGCCTATGGGCTATAGTTTCAAACATTGGAACTATCCCATTGAGACAAAGCGGGTGCCTATGGGCTATAGTTTCAAACATTGGAACTATCCCATTGAGACAAAGCGGGTGCCTATTGGGCTATAGTTCCAAACACTGGAACTATCCCATTGAGACAAAGCAGGTGCCTATTGGGCTATAGTTCCAAACACTGGAACTATCCCATTGAGACAAAGCGGGTGCCTATGGGCTATAGTTTCAAACATTGGAACTATCCCATTGAGACAAAGCGGGTGCCTATGGTCTATAGTTTCAAACATTGGAACTATCCCATTGAGACAAAGCGGGTGCCTATATGGGCTTAGTTCCAAACATTGGAACTATCCCATTGAGACAAAGCGGGTGCCTATGGGCTATAGTTTCAAACATTGGAACTATCCCATTGAGACAAAGCGGGTGCTTATGGGCTATAGTTTCAAACATTGGAACTATCCCATTGAGACAAAGCGGGGTGCCTATATGGGCTATAGTTTCAAACATTGGAACTATCCCATTGAGACAAAGCGGGTGCCTATGGGCTATAGTTTCAAACATTGGAACTATCCCATTGAGACAAAGCAGGTGCCTATTGGGCTATAGTTCCAAACACTGGAACTATCCCATTGAGACAAAGCGGGTGCCTATATGGGCTATAGTTCCAAACATTGGAACTATCCCATTGAGACAAAGCGGGGTGCCTATGGGCTCTAGTTTCAAACATTGGAACTATCCCATTGAGACAAAGCGGGGTGCCTATATGGGCTATAGTTTCAAACATTGGAACTATCCCATTGAGATAGAATGAGCACTTCCGCATTCCACTGTTACAAATTGGAGTCAATGCTAGTGTCGCCACTCTCTTACTAGATTACTCTGGGCAACCTGCTGCTCTAGAGTCATATGTGGCTCTCAGGCCCTCTCCCGTGGCTCTCAGGCCCTCTCCCAGTGGCTCTCAGGCCCTCTCCCGTGGCTCTCAGGCCCTCTCCAGTGGCTCTCAGGCCCTCTCCAGTGGCTCTCAGGCCCTCTCCAGTGGCTCTCAGGCCCTCTCCCGTGGCTCCCAGGCCCTCTCCCGTGGCTCTCAGGCCCTCTCCAGTGGCTCTCAGGCCCTCTCCCGTGGCTCTCAGGCCCTCTCCCGTGGCTCTCAGGCCCTCTCCCGTGGCTCCCAGTGGCTCTCAGGCCCTCTCCCTTGGCTCCCAGTGGCTCTCAGGCCCTCTCCCTTGGCTCTCAGGCCCTCTCCCGTGGCTCCCAGTGGCTCTCAGGCCCTCTCCCGTGGCTCTCAGGCCCTCTCCCGTGGCTCCCAGTGGCTCTCAGGCCCTCTCCCGTGGCTCTCAGGCCCTCTCCCGTGGCTCTCAGGCCCTCTCCCGTGGCTCTCAGGCCCTCTCCCGTGGCTCCCAGTGGCTCTCAGGCCCTCTCCCGTGGCTCCCAGTGGCTCTCAGGCCCTCTCCCGTGGCTCCCAGTGGCTCTCAGGCCCTCTCCCGTGGCTCTCAGGCCCTCTCCCGTGGCTCCCAGTGGCTCTCAGGCCCTCTCCCGTGGCTCCCAGTGGCTCTCAGGCCCTCTCCCGTGGCTCCCAGTGGCTCTCAGGCCCTCTCCCGTGGCTCCCAGTGGCTCTCAGGCCCTCTCCCGTGGCTCTCAGGCCCTCTCCAGTGGCTCTCAGGCCCTCTCCCGTGGCTCTCAGGCCCTCTCCCGTGGCTCCCAGTGGCTCTCAGGCCCTCTCCAGTGGCTCTCAGGCCCTCTCCCGTGGCTCCCAGTGGCTCTCAGGCCCTCTCCAGTGGCTCTCAGGCCCTCTCCCGTGGCTCCCAGTGGCTCTCAGGCCCTCTCCCGTGGCTCCCAGTGGCTCTCAGGCCCTCTCCCGTGGCTCCCAGTGGCTCTCAGGCCCTCTCCCGTGGCTCCCAGTGGCTCTCAGGCCCTCTCCCGTGGCTCCCAGTGGCTCTCAGGCCCTCTCCCGTGGCTCTCAGGCCCTCTCCCGTGGCTCTCAGGCCCTCTCCCGTGGCTCCCAGTGGCTCTCAGGCCCTCTCCCGTGGCTCCCAGTGGCTCTCAGGCCCTCTCCCGTGGCTCCCAGTGGCTCTCAGGCCCTCTCCCGTGGCTCTCAGGCCCTCTCCCGTGGCTCTCAGTGGCTCTCAGGCCCTCTCCCGTGGCTCTCAGTGGCTCTCAGGCCCTCTCCCGTGGCTCTCAGGCCCTCTCCCGTGGCTCCCAGTGGCTCTCAGGCCCTCTCCCGTGGCTCTCAGTGGCTCTCAGGCCCTCTCCCGTGGCTCTCAGGCCCTCTCCCGTGGCTCCCAGTGGCTCTCAGGCCCTCTCCCGTGGCTCTCAGGCCCTCTCCCGTGGCTCTCAGGCCCTCTCCCGTGGCTCCCAGTGGCTCTCAGGCCCTCTCCCGTGGCTCTCAGGCCCTCTCCCGTGGCTCCCAGTGGCTCCCAGGCCCTCTCCCGTGGCTCCCAGTGGCTCTCAGGCCCTCTCCCGTGGCTCTCAGGCCCTCTCCCGTGGCTCTCAGGCCCTCTCCCAGTGGCTCTCAGGCCCTCTCCCGTGGCTCCCAGTGGCTCTCAGGCCCTCTCCCGTGGCTCCCAGTGGCTCTCAGGCCCTCTCCCGTGGCTCTCAGGCCCTCTCCCGTGGCTCTCAGGCCCTCTCCCAGTGGCTCTCAGGCCCTCTCCCGTGGCTCCCAGTGGCTCTCAGGCCCTCTCCCGTGGCTCCCAATGGCTCTCAGGCCCTCTCCCGTGGCTCTCAGGCCCTCTCCCGTGGCTCTCAGGCCCTCTCCCGTGGCTCCCAGTGGCTCTCAGGCCCTCTCCAGTGGCTCTCAGGCCCTCTCCCGTGGCTCCCGTGGCTCTCAGGCCCTCTCCCGTGGCTCTCAGGCCCTCTCCCGTGGCTCCCAGTGGCTCTCAGGCCCTCTCCAGTGGCTCTCAGGCCCTCTCCCGTGGCTCCCGTGGCTCTCAGGCCCTCTCCCGTGGCTCTCAGGCCCTCTCCCGTGGCTCCCAGTGGCTCTCAGGCCCTCTCCAGTGGCTCTCAGGCCCTCTCCCGTGGCTCCCAGTGGCTCTCAGGCCCTCTCCCGTGGCTCTCAGGCCCTCTCCCGTGGCTCCCGTGGCTCTCAGGCCCTCTCCCGTGGCTCTCAGGCCCTCTCCCGTGGCTCCCAGTGGCTCTCAGGCCCTCTCCAGTGGCTCTCAGGCCCTCTCCCGTGGCTCCCAGTGGCTCTCAGGCCCTCTCCAGTGGCTCTCAGGCCCTCTCCCGTGGCTCCCAGTGGCTCTCAGGCCCTCTCCCGTGGCTCTCAGGCCCTCTCCCGTGGCTCCCAGTGGCTCTCAGGCCCTCTCCCGTGGCTCTCAGGCCCTCTCCCGTGGCTCCCAGTGGCTCTCAGGCCCTCTCCCGTGGCTCTCAGGCCCTCTCCCAGTGGCTCTCAGGCCCTCTCCCGTGGCTCTCAGGCCCTCTCCCGTGGCTCTCAGGCCCTCTCCCGTGGCTCTCAGGCCCTCTCCAGTGGCTCTCAGGCCCTCTCCCGTGGCTCCCAGTGGCTCTCAGGCCCTCTCCCGTGGCTCTCAGGCCCTCTCCCGTGGCTCTCAGGCCCTCTCCCGTGGCTCTCAGGCCCTCTCCCGTGGCTCTCAGGCCCTCTCCAGTGGCTCCCAGTGGCTCCCAGGCCCTCTCCCGTGGCTCCCAGTGGCTCTCAGGCCCTCTCCCGTGGCTCCCAGTGGCTCCCAGGCCCTCTCCCGTGGCTCTCAGGCCCTCTCCCGTGGCTCTCAGGCCCTCTCCCGTGGCTCTCAGGCCCTCTCCCGTGGCTCTCAGGCCCTCTCCCGTGGCTCCCAGTGGCTCCCAGTGGCTCTCAGGCCCTCTCCCGTGGCTCCCAGTGGCTCTCAGGCCCTCTCCCGTGGCTCCCAGTGGCTCCCAGGCCCTCTCCCGTGGCTCTCAGGCCCTCTCCCGTGGCTCCCAGTGGCTCTCAGGCCCTCTCCCGTGGCTCCCAGTGGCTCCCAGGCCCTCTCCCGTGGCTCCCAGTGGCTCTCAGGCCCTCTCCCGTGGCTCTCAGGCCCTCTCCCGTGGCTCTCAGGCCCTCTCCCAGTGGCTCTCAGGCCCTCTCCCGTGGCTCCCAGTGGCTCTCAGGCCCTCTCCCGTGGCTCCCAGTGGCTCTCAGGCCCTCTCCCGTGGCTCTCAGGCCCTCTCCCGTGGCTCTCAGGCCCTCTCCCAGTGGCTCTCAGGCCCTCTCCCGTGGCTCCCAGTGGCTCTCAGGCCCTCTCCCGTGGCTCCCAATGGCTCTCAGGCCCTCTCCCGTGGCTCTCAGGCCCTCTCCCGTGGCTCTCAGGCCCTCTCCCGTGGCTCCCAGTGGCTCTCAGGCCCTCTCCAGTGGCTCTCAGGCCCTCTCCCGTGGCTCCCGTGGCTCTCAGGCCCTCTCCCGTGGCTCTCAGGCCCTCTCCCGTGGCTCCCAGTGGCTCTCAGGCCCTCTCCAGTGGCTCTCAGGCCCTCTCCCGTGGCTCCCGTGGCTCTCAGGCCCTCTCCCGTGGCTCTCAGGCCCTCTCCCGTGGCTCCCGTGGCTCTCAGGCCCTCTCCCGTGGCTCTCAGGCCCTCTCCCGTGGCTCCCAGTGGCTCTCAGGCCCTCTCCAGTGGCTCTCAGGCCCTCTCCCGTGGCTCCCAGTGGCTCTCAGGCCCTCTCCAGTGGCTCTCAGGCCCTCTCCCGTGGCTCCCAGTGGCTCTCAGGCCCTCTCCCGTGGCTCTCAGGCCCTCTCCCGTGGCTCCCAGTGGCTCTCAGGCCCTCTCCCGTGGCTCTCAGGCCCTCTCCCGTGGCTCCCAGTGGCTCTCAGGCCCTCTCCCGTGGCTCTCAGGCCCTCTCCCAGTGGCTCTCAGGCCCTCTCCCGTGGCTCTCAGGCCCTCTCCCGTGGCTCCCAGTGGCTCTCAGGCCCTCTCCCAGTGGCTCTCAGGCCCTCTCCCGTGGCTCTCAGGCCCTCTCCCGTGGCTCTCAGGCCCTCTCCCGTGGCTCCCAGTGGCTCTCAGGCCCTCTCCCGTGGCTCCCAGTGGCTCTCAGGCCCTCTCCCGTGGCTCTCAGGCCCTCTCCCGTGGCTCCCAGTGGCTCTCAGGCCCTCTCCCGTGGCTCTCAGGCCCTCTCCCGTGGCTCCCAGTGGCTCTCAGGCCCTCTCCCAGTGGCTCTCAGGCCCTCTCCCAGTGGCTCTCAGTGGCTCTCAGGCCCTCTCCCGTGGCTCTCAGGCCCTCTCCCGTGGCTCCCAGTGGCTCTCAGGCCCTCTCCCAGTGGCTCTCAGGCCCTCTCCCAGTGGCTCTCAGTGGCTCTCAGGCCCTCTCCCGTGGCTCTCAGGCCCTCTCCCGTGGCTCCCAGTGGCTCTCAGGCCCTCTCCCGTGGCTCTCAGGCCCTCTCCCGTGGCTCCCAGTGGCTCTCAGGCCCTCTCCCAGTGGCTCTCAGGCCCTCTCCCAGTGGCTCTCAGTGGCTCTCAGGCCCTCTCCCGTGGCTCTCAGGCCCTCTCCCGTGGCTCCCAGTGGCTCTCAGGCCCTCTCCCGTGGCTCCCAGTGGCTCTCAGGCCCTCTCCCGTGGCTCTCAGGCCCTCTCCCGTGGCTCTCAGGCCCTCTCCCGTGGCTCTCAGGCCCTCTCCCGTGGCTCTCAGGCCCTCTCCCGTGGCTCTCAGGCCCTCTCCCGTGGCTCTCAGGCCCTCTCCCGTGGCTCCCAGTGGCTCTCAGGCCCTCTCCCAGTGGCTCTCAGGCCCTCTCCCGTGGCTCTCAGGCCCTCTCCCGTGGCTCTCAGGCCCTCTCCCGTGGCTCTCAGGCCCTCTCCCGTGGCTCCCAGTGGCTCTCAGGCCCTCTCCCAGTGGCTCTCAGGCCCTCTCCCGTGGCTCTCAGTGGCTCTCAGGCCCTCTCCCGTGGCTCTCAGGCCCTCTCCCGTGGCTCCCAGTGGCTCTCAGGCCCTCTCCCGTGGCTCCCAGTGGCTCTCAGGCCCTCTCCCGTGGCTCTCAGGCCCTCTCCCGTGGCTCCCAGTGGCTCTCAGGCCCTCTCCCAGTGGCTCTCAGGCCCTCTCCCGTGGCTCTCAGGCCCTCTCCCGTGGCTCTCAGGCCCTCTCCCGTGGCTCTCAGGCCCTCTCCCAGTGGCTCTCAGGCCCTCTCCCGTGGCTCTCAGGCCCTCTCCCGTGGCTCCCAGTGGCTCTCAGGCCCTCTCCCAGTGGCTCTCAGGCCCTCTCCCGTGGCTCCCAGTGGCTCTCAGGCCCTCTCCCAGTGGCTCTCAGGCCCTCTCCCGTGGCTCTCAGGCCCTCTCCCGTGGCTCTCAGGCCCTCTCCCGTGGCTCTCAGGCCCTCTCCCGTGGCTCTCAGGCCCTCTCCCGTGGCTCTCAGGCCCTCTCCCGTGGCTCTCAGGCCCTCTCCCGTGGCTCTCAGGCCCTCTCCCAGTGGCTCTCAGGCCCTCTCCCGTGGCTCTCAGGCCCTCTCCCGTGGCTCTCAGGCCCTCTCCCGTGGCTCCCAGTTGCTACGGCAAATAATTTATTATTGTAGTAGGCATAAAGTTATTCTTTCATTTTGATATTGCTAAACAAATGTTGCCTATGCACCAGATACAAATAAGGAACACATTTAATGAAGGAAAATAAAGAATGTATTAATGCTAAGACATCTTTGTTTGGTTTCACCACCAATGCTGCATGCCGGCTTACTGGTGTACTTGATTTACTTTGAGAAATTAGCAAACAATAAAATGAAATATTGAAAGAACAGAAAAATCTGTTTGCTTTATTAAAGCAAACATTATGTTGCGGCTCCAGATAGAATTGTAATATTTTGGGGGGCCAAAAATGGCTCTTTTGATAATAGGTTGTGACCAGGCTTTATCTTTGCATGAGGAGTAAGGCTGGGACAGAGGCTAATTCCCCCCTTGGTATTACGTGCCAGCCTGGCTGGCTGGACGGACGCTCATAAATGTCATAAATGTTACTTTGTATGTATCACTGACACAAGTGTTGCTAAAAAACAGTAATTGCATTGAGATGACTAATTTTAGTCCATTTTGATGACAACTCAGGACATATTTTCTCAGTTCCGTCATCACAGTTCCAAACACCCCCATCCTCCCCCCCCAAAGAACAACACTTTACTTCACTTTACAATTTAGGCATTCAGCAGACACTCTTAACTAGGGCTGTGAATCTTTGGGTGTCCCACGATTAGATTCGATTCCGATTCGTGGGGTCACGATTCGATTCAAAATCGATTTTTTAGATTCAACTCGATTCTCAATCCAAAAACGATTGACACCCCTACTCTTAACCCAGAGCCAACACAAGGGAATAGATGAAATGCATAGATATAGTAATCTAAGATCATAACTTAAAGCTGCTATAAGCAATAATTAATCAAAATTGTAATGGCCTTTTTATGTTTATTTTGTTGGTATTCGGACAGCCAGCAAAGGGGGAAACGCAGGCATCCAGGAACTGCATGGGAGGTATATAATGTTCTGTCACATCTCGCCAGGTGGTTCTGGAGAACCACCTGTCCCAACAAATGGACTCAGAGTGCATATTATCACCAGGTATATAATGTTCTGTCACATCTCGCCAGGTGGTTCTGGAGAACCACCTGGTGGTTCTGGAGAACCACCTGGCCCAACAAATGGGCTCAGAGTGCATATTATCACCAGGTATATAATGTTCTGTCACATCTCGCCAGGTGGTTCTGGAGAACCACCTGGCCCAACAAATGGGCTCAGAGTGCATATTATCACCAGGTATATAATGTTCTGTCACATCTCGCCAGGTGGTTCTGGAGAACCACCTGGCCCAACAAATGGACTCAGAGTGCATATTATCACCACGGCAGTGCAGTGCCCATGGGGTGAAGTCGGACAAATCATCCTTAATGTGACTAAATTTGACTGAGGGACTGCCATTGGATTTTTTTTAATTTTCGTTTTTTTATGTCATATGAAAGAAGGGAATCATAGCTTCAAATTGACATATTGGTTGTTCAGTTTGGCCCACCAGTTTTGGAGATATGGCTTATAGAGTAATGTCTTGGAGAAAACAGCGAGTTGAGAAAACAGGCTTGAAAGGTTCACTTCTGTGGTCTCTAACATTACACCTAGCTACATGTTTAAGCATTTATTTCATATTTACATGTCGATTTCAGCTCTGATATTTATTTCAGACATGCTCTAGTATGTGAAGAGTCTGCCTGTGCTATAAACTCATTTTGGAGAAAAAAAAAAAAAAAAAGGTTTTTCTCCTCTGGTGAAAAGCTGGAATTTGCGCGATGGCAGTCTCTCAGTCAAATCTGGTCACCTTTGTATTGCTCTCTTCAAAAAACACTATACAATTTCACCCACTGCCTCTTTTTTTACATATTTATTTTTTATCCCACGATTCTGTAACCCATTCTTTTCCACCCAGTGTCCTTTGTCTAATGTAATCCTGGGCTCTACACTCCCTCTGCTAACCTGGGGAGAGCAACGGACTGACCTCATGTTTCCTTCTATGCATGAGGAATACAATTGTGGCTTCTTTTTACCTGACAGGGGGGGAGTTTCCCCGGCCGGACGTAGCGCGTGGAAGGAACACGTTATTCCAACCAGTTCCTTTCCCCTCCATCAGGCGCCCCGGCTGGCCAGGGGGAGGCAGTTTAGAGACCAGGATTACTGCATGTTTTTGTGAGGGTACCTACCCTAGGGGACACGGGGAGAACATGCAAACTCCACACAGAAAGACCCTTTCAACCTTAAGGCATCTTACTGGTAATAAACACTTTGATAATTGTAATGCTCTGTGATCATTGGGTCCACGGTATGTTTGTAAGGATAAGGATGGGCAACATTCTATTTGTCTTTTGCTAAGCGTTTTTAAGCCCTGATAGATTAGAAATGTGCATACATAATGATACCACCACGAGAAATGGGTTCTAACAGTAACACTACTCATAGAAGTTTAGCCAGACCGCCTGCCTTAAACGCCACTTCGTATGTACAGTATCACTGACACGAGTGTTGCTAAAATCACACCCGTGGGAACTGAGTGGTGTAAGGTATTATATAGCCTCATCAGCTGTGGTCTGACATAATGTCTGACGTAATGAAATCAGCATCAACCAATCAGCATCAACCATGCTCATTTTTTGGTACGAACAGACACGTAAACTAACATTTTTTGGTACGAACAGACACGTAAACTAACAAAGCCAGTTGTAGGAGTGGTTTACACCACTCAAAAACAGTAATTGCATTGAGATGACTAATTTTAGTCCATTTTGACTCAGGACATATTCTTTTCTCAGTTCCGTCATCACAGTTCCAAACCAAACCAAATCCAAGTAACAGTGTAAGTTATTATACCTTCCCATGGTACAAAGAAACAAAACAGCCTAGAAACATTGTCTTATACTTCTCATTTCAGAATAGCTTTCAAGTACACAGCTGTTGCTTTCACCATGCTTGACAAAAGCTACATCGACCGCATTTCAGTATCGACATAGAAGAGAACAGCAGATGTGTTGCGTGTGCATTTCATCCATCATATGCCATCCATTTGTAGCTATTTCTGCCATTTTGAGTGGCTGCATGTCCATTACAGCGAGGAAAGAATTCTCCTTCTGCATCCATTAGCTAGTTTTAACCCATGTTGGGCGGGAACCCCTTTTGGTGTTTTAAGCATTATGTTATGCTTTAGCTGTTGAAAAATAGCTAAAGCATAACTAAGCTCGTAGCGCGGCACCGAGTGCCGCGCTACGAGCTTGTAGGTCTGCTATTTTTGAAAAATTGTGGCGCAACTCTTTGAATATATTCTTTCAGAGCGAAAGCTTCTGAACATATTTTCAGATGGCGGCCGGCAGCCAAATACATATATTTTTGGGGGTCCTTGACATGAAAATTTCAAGAATCCCCTTGAAATTTTCCGAAAACTGTCAGGATTTAGAAGGCATTTGAATAGTAGAATCGTCCTCAGGTCAAAATGTGTTAAGTGGATTTTGTCCATCTGCTATACATCTTCATCCACTTGTAGGTTTTCATTTCAGTTGCATGTGTCCTAAATAGTGTCCTGGACTGACCCAGGTTTATGTGTCACTCTCAACTATATGTATAACTAACATCATAATAGCTTGTGCTCTTATCATCCGGGGGCTCAAAAACAACATTACACGAGGAAAACTTTCACCTCGCCAGCCTGCCTCCTCCTCCTCCACTCTTGGACAAGGATAGATGCTTCCATGCCAGGGAGCCTGGCACAGAGCACACACTGGCATATCTACTAAAACCTCCCATTGTCTCAATATCCAGAACAAAGCCTGTGCATTATAAAGAACTGGCACGGAAATGTGCAGTCAGATAGGTCTCAGAATGAATGTATCCACACAGGGTGAGAAATGGTAAATGGTGCATTTATATAGCGCCTTTTATCCAAGGCGCTTTACATAGATTGTCTATTTACATTCATCCATTCACACACACATTTATACACCGATGGCGACGGAAGCCATGCAAGGTACCAACCAGCACATCGGGAGCAATTTGTTGAGTTCAGTGTCGTCTTGCCCAAGGACACTTCGACATGTAGACAGGAGGAGCCGGGATTCGAACCGCCGACCCATGGATCATTGGACGACCTGCTCTACCTCCTGAGCCACAGTCGCTCAGACATCAAAGGTCATACATAAGATAAGCACTCACATGTATAGTTTCTGACTGGTTATCGGAGTGATTATGTTTACTTTGTTTTGTAGGTTAATGCAGGGGTTCTCAACCCGTGGGTCGCGACCCCTCGGGGGGTCGCCAAATTATTTTAGGGGGTCCCCAAAATATTTTCAAAAAAAAAGAAAAAAAAAGATTTTTTTTTTAAAAAAAAAATCACGATTTTTCAAAAATAGCAGACCTACAAGCTCGTAGCGCGCCACTCGGTGGCGCGCTATGAGCTTGTAGATCTGCTATTTTTCAATAGCTAAATTATAACATAATGCTTAAAACACCAAAATGGGTTAAGGTTATTGTAGCAGTCATTTATATTGGGGGTCGGGAGGGGGCGGGGCGGGGGTCCCGAGACATTGCCAAAGCATTTCCGGGGGTCCCCGGCCAAAAACGTTGAGAACCCCTGGGTTAATGTAATGGGTATTGTAATGTTGTTGTAAACTATTATTAGTATAGCATATTATTAGATCAGATGTGTGTGTTGTGTCACTTGTGTGCATGTTTTTTTTTGTAAACGACTGTTTTAGTAGAGGTAGATAATTTGTATAGAAAGGCCTAACTAACCAGGGAGTGGCGTTGCAAATTAGCCTTGACTATATAAACCCTATGTACAAATGTGTACTTTACCTGAGTATTAGATTTTTTTTTATACTTATTACTCTTACTCGAGTACATTTCCATGACGAATTATTTTACTTTTACTCAAGTAAACTTCTAGAAAGGCTGTAGAGTACTGACTGAGTATATAAGGTTGACTGTTTTGTCTGGCTTTCAGACATGATGTCATGGTGGCAGCCAAGTCTAAAGCCCTACTAAGTCCCACTTTTATACTGAAAAACACCCCTCCATGTGCAGAAAATGAATGGATCGGCCCTGCTGCGAGTGGCTTTGTGAGAATAGTATTGGAGGCAGACTAGACACTGTAGAAGTGTTTACATGTTCGTATTAAGGAACGGTATTTTTTTCTTCCCTTTCCCCCCCCCAAAACATTATGCTTATAAGAGAGACAATTAACTCATTTTGGGCAGGAACCCCTTTTGATGTTTTAAACATTATGTTATAATTTAGCTATTGAAAAATAGCAGATCTACAAGCTCGTAGCGCGCCACTCGGTGGCGCGCTATATGATTTTTTGATATATTTTTATAATATATATATTCTTTCAGAGTTTCAGTTTTAAACTCAAATCTTGGAACTACATATTTTCAGATGGGGGTCGGTGGCATATTACATATCATTTTTGGGGTCCTTGACATGAAATATTGAGAACCACTGATATAGAAACATTTAAAAAAAGACATTTTTTAAATGTTGACGTCAGGCCTAAATGGGTTAAGGTCTTATGAAGTCCTTCATTATAATCAATAATGGAGAGTTAGACCTTCATTCATAGCCTGGCTAATAAGCCAGACTCAAATCACACTGTCGTGTGGTATTTGAGTCGGGAGATGCTGTGTATGGATCTTGTTTCCCGGGGGGGCGGGTTCAAACATTTTCTCTTTGACGCAATTGGTCAGAGCTACTGTCAGTCAAAGGTCTCAAGCATTGAACGTCACTGTACCAAAGCCCACCCATATTGCATACCGTGTCCCGATTGGCCACACCAGTTCTCTGGTGTAGGAAATGGGCGTACAATTGAGCCTCTCCAGACCGTAATCCGCCGGCAGGCAATTATTTTTTGCCAACGGGTGATTCGGTCTGGCTTATTAGCCAGGCTACTTCATTCAGCCCAGGACAATGTAGGACAGGTGACTCATACTGTGTAAAACCACAGTGGGTGGAGAGAGGGAACATCGGGAGACAAAACTAGGTGGATGTAGAAGGAGAATTCATTCTTGGGTGTAATGGACAGCAGCCACTCAAAAACTCAGAAATAGCTCCAGAAACAGCTGAAGTACCGGCACTTGGAAGCTGCATTATTCTGAAAGTACAGAGAAGTAGAACAACATGTCTGTCTGGCTGTTCTGTTTCTTTGTACCATGAAAAAGTCTTTAATACTTTTACTTTTGATACTTATACTGTAAATACATCTTAACACCAGATACTTTTTCTTAAGTGGCCTACATATGATGATGTGAGCTACCTGTGTGTGTGTGTGTGTGTGTGTGTGTGTGTGTGTGTGTGTGTGTGTGTGTGTGTGTGTGTGCGCGTGTGTATGCGTATGCGCGTGCATATACATTGCATATTATTATTAGCCGACAACATTGCTATACCATATTATATTATCCTACACTATTACATTCATTATTGTTATTGCTACTACTTGTATTTGCCTGTATCTCTTTCCCTGTCTATCTTTCTTCTATTTTCTTTCTTTCTATTCCCCTCAAGGGGCCAGTGAGGCGCTCCAACGTTGAAGCTCTGGGCCCTAGTGGTAAGAGGAAGGACTGCAGGCGGACCCGTGCACGGACACGTAGGACCATCACTCCCTACGTCACCCATACGTCACCCCGGACCTCAAATTTGAGGTCCGGAGGGGGTACTTCCGGCAGTCTTCCGGGTGCTTCAAAAATCAAAACGCCACTGAGCAACTTCATCGAAATGAATAGCTTGGGGGCGGGGCTAGTGCTCCAGTTCGGTCTCTATCCTTTATATACTCTATGATTCCCCTCTACCCCCCCCTCTCCCCCGACACGGTCGAGGCAGATGGCCGCCCACCCTAGAGTCGGGTTCTGCCTGACGTTTCTTCCTGAAGGGGGAGTTTTTCGTTACCACTGTCGAAATATTGCTTGCTCTGGGTGGATCTTTGTTGGTTTTCTGCTTTATATGTAAAGAGTCTTGAGATAACTTGTTGTGATTTGACACTTGAGTTGAATTGACTTAACACCACCACTTTTATACTGAAAAACCTCCCTCAGTGTGCAGAAAATGGGTGGCCCACCATATGCCCTGTACGTCAAGTGGCCAGTCCAAGCCTGAATTTACTTTTACTATTGAATACTTAAGTACATTTAAAAGCACATACTTTTTGAGTGGTGTAAACCACTCCTACAACTGGCTTTGTTAGTGCAGAAAAAATTAGCATGGTTGCTATGTTCACCCTGTTCACCCGGGTGTGATTTCATTACGTCAGACATGAGTTCGGTGTAAACCACTCCTACAACTGGCTTTGTTAGTCTGTGCAGAAAAAATGAGCATGGTTGCTATGTTCACCCTGTTCACCCGGGTGTGATTTCATTACGTCAGACATGATTTCATTACATCAGACATTATATAAGACCTTACACCACTCAGTTCACACAGGTGTGATTTTTTTACTTTAAAAGGTGGTTGCACACCGGCCGCGTTTTTCGGAAAACCGATGGAGAAACGCCGCTTAAAAATCCGAATTCGCGCCCGGTGTGTGGAGACCTTTACTCAAGTAACATTTTGACTGAGCTACTTTTACTTGTAGTGGAGTAAATCTGAACAGGTCGTATTTGTACTCTTACTCAAGTATACTGGGGTCGAGTACTCTGTCCACCTCTGCACACCTCCACCCGTAAATAAAGGTGTCGGCATAATGTATAGTGGGTTTATAGTGGCCGCAAGATACCATTTACTCATAGTAGAAGCTCCTAAATGCATAATTCACAGATAATAGTTCATGCTTGCGGGTGAGGCATGGCATACGTTAGAGCCCAGATCACTTCATTATTTTTCCGGACATAGGGTGCACATTTCTAATTGTTCTACTGTTATCTATACTACACATACTATTAACATTGAGAGACTGCAGGTTTTTTTCTCCCCAGCAATGAAAATAATAAAAATTAATGACCTGCTACACTGCTTGAAACCTCAGAGCGTGCAGCACATCTCAGGCGGCCGCTATACTATACATCCGCTGGCAAGCGGCTTTTTTTGTAGTCCCGTCGAGTCCCCCGTTTGAATCACGTCTCGCAGTGGTAAAAAGTAACTAAGTACATTAACCCATTTAGACATGAGACGCTATGAGCTTGTAGATCTGCTATTTTAGAAAAATCGTGAAAATGTGGTGCAAATCATTGAATATACATTCTTTCAAAGCGAACGTTTTTAACTCATGGTGGGCGGGGGGGTCTAGGCTACATGGGCTACATATACATATATATCTGGGGGGCCGGATTACACATATTTTTGGGGGTCCTTGACACATGAACATGTTTGAAAACAACTGATGCACAGAAACATGGGGTTTTTCAGAAAACTGTCAGGATTTACAAGACATTTTGTATAGAATCGTCCTCGGCTGTAAATGGATTATACGTAAAAAAAAAAAATGGAGTGCTTTTTCCACCACTGCAGCTGCATTGCAAGCGGCTTTTTTTTTGCAGTCCCATCAAGTCCCCCCCCCCCCCCCCCATCCCCCCCGCTTGAATTGCGGCTCGCAGCTTTGCAACGAGGGGAGGAGGAGTGTGTGTGTGTGTGTGTGGGGGGGGGGGGGGGCTTGGTATAGCACTAAAACCTTGAGAGTGAGTGAGCGGAGAGAGGATGATTAGCATGGCTGAAGGGGGATAGCGAGGAGAGACTTACACACAGATTCATAATACAACCAACCAACCAACCGCGCGCTTAGACGCCACGGTTCGGATCTGGACCAGATCAGCCGGGAATGTTCTTAAGGGATTTACATCCCATAATTGTAACTGCTACAGCTATGTGGCAGAGTTAACCCATTTTAGGCGGGAACACCCTTTTGGTGTTTTAAACATTGTGTTATAATTTAGCTATTGAAAAATAGCAGATCTACAAGCTCGTAGCGCGCCACCGAGTGGCGCGCTACGAGCTTGTAGGTCTGCTATTTTTGAAAAATCGTGAAAATATTTATTTCAGAAAACTGGAGGATTTAGAAGATTTTTTTTTAAATGTCGAGGTCATGCCTGAATGGGTTAATGGTATACATGGCAGCAGTGTCTGTGTGTGTGCGCGTGCGTGTGCGTGCATGCGTGTGCGCGCGTGCGTGCGTGCGTGCGTGCGTGCGACCGTGCGTGTTTCAGTTTGTGACTTGAAGCATGCATGCAGATATTATGCTAAATCTGGTCAAGAGTCAGAGCTGGGAGGGTGAGAATGAAATGCTGAAACTATCACAGCTCCAGAATCAAAACGTGCCTCGTGTTGCAGCCGCCGCCATAAACATAACGGTATAAATACAGGGCTTTAACTTGGTTGTGCTAAACGAATCGCAAAGTCGCAAAACACAATTTGAGATGTTTCAATTCTTATATACGGGTGCTTAAACTAGACACTGAATGATACCGTTTTCATCCCCATATCAGTCAGTTCCAAACACTAACTAGGGAAGGAAGAGACAATAATTGAGTGCCAGGTGCTGGATTATATGCGGAAATGTTTTGTAAAGCACAAATCACATTGTATGTGTGTATAGAACTGTGGTTCCAAAAGAGGGGTCTGGGGACCCCCAGGGGTCCTTGAGGGTGTTCCAGGGGGTCCCCCCCAGCTAAATGATAGTTTGGAAACAAATGGACCCTTATGGGTCTGTAACTGTGAGAGTGTACAATTAATGGAACCAAACGGACCCTGACAGGTTTTGGTCAACCCTCGTCCGTCTGCATGCACAGCAATGCTTCCATAAGCATAATAAGCATAATTGCATTGGGAAAACATATGGTACTGGGCTAACTTCATAGCTTTGTAAGAGGTTGCTTCACCCCTATCTAAAAAGATACTAGAGCGGTGCCCATTTGGAGCCTCTACAGCGATGCCCATTGCGGGCACTGGCGTACTTGGAACGGTGCAAGCTGGAAATGCATGCCCCACTACACCCAGATATTATGTCCGTGTCCCTTTTATGCCCATATATGGAGTTCTTTGTCAGGCATGCCCAAATATGAAGTCTATGCTTCATGCAAGGCCCTCCTTTAAGTCAGGGGTTCTCAACGTTTTTGGCCGGGGACCCCCGGAAATGCTTTGGCAATGTCTCGGGACCCCCGCCCCGCCCCCTCCCGACCCCCAATATAAATTGACTGCTACAATAACCTTAACACATTTTGGGCGGGAACCCCTTTTGGTGTTTTAAGCATTATGTTATAATTTAGCTATTGAAAAATAGCAGATCTACAAGCTCATAGCGCGCCACCGAGTGGCGCGCTACGAGCTTGTAGGTCTGCTATTTTTGAAAAATCGAAAAAGAAAAAAAAAAATCTTTTTTTTAAAAATAATTTGGGGACCCCCCAAACTAATTTGGCGACCCCCCGAGGGGTCGCGACCCACGGGTTGAGAACCCCTGCTTTAAGTCATGAGGACACACGCACACGCGCACGTGTGCAAACAAACACGCGACCTGCTGAGAGACACATCAAGAACACGTGGAAGTCTCTTTAGGCTCACGCTAAACCGCAGAAGCTGTTTTGCAGCATGAATCGTAAACCCCTATGGGGGGGAGAAGGAAAAAACAAACAAACAACAAGCACACACTTGAAATCTGCATGGGCGAGGGAACCGATTTCGCTATTAACACGGCACCATGTGGCGTTACAGAGCCCATTTATATACCCTGTAACATCCTGTTATAATAATCACATCGCTGGTGGGGAAGGAGGAGCTCCATACTAGCCGGAGCAATGCTACAAAGGTAAACAGACGGACGGCGCATTCATATATGGAGTAAACGGTTGTCGTATATATGCGAGAATGATGTCAGAACAGGCCGCAGCTCCATATGGACCGGACACTGCATGGGATCTCTCCAGAGCCCTGCATGCAGGCAGAGGCCTTTTTGGGGGGCGGTTCTGCAGGACAACCGTGGGGTCCAACCGACTCGACACCGGGCACTGCACCCCCTGCGGTGGGGTGGAACGCGCGTGTCGAATTTGAAGTCGGTGGGGCGAACGGTTCTGGAGTTATACGTGACATTACAGACAGTTATACGTTGGTTCCAAACACAGCTATGATGTTCCCCTCGGTGAATGTCATGCATTGATTTCTCTATCTGGCTCCTTCTCCCTCCACTGGTGCAGGGTAGATTAGTTGTAGCTTCTACCAGTTGGTACAGACTGGGGCTCCAAACATTCACTTAATAAATTGGCAGTCAATCGCTGTATGCCGAGTTGTCGTGTGTGTGTATAATGCATTTGTGTGTGTACTGAACGGCTGGCTGTGTTTGTGTGTGAGAGAGAGAGAGAGAGAGAGAGATAGTAAGAGAAATCTACGCAAATCTGGGAATTAAATCGTTACCAAGAAATTTCTTCACCAATGTGTTTCTAAAGGTGTCTAATAACATGTACTAAAAGTTTGAAATTCAACTCCCGTGGGAAATTGAGTTATTAGCATAATATGCATAATATGCCCATAACATCCTATATAAGGCAAAAAAGTCCAAATTTCATAATTCTTTAAGTAACATGTGACATATGAAACTAGGGTGTTTGCATGATTCTGAATCCATTCCAAGCATTAGTTTTGCACAAAAAACACTCCTTGGGAGGAAAACGGCCACACAAACGTGATGAGGTCAGCACATTTGGTCAAGTGGATATGGCCTAATTTAGCCCAAGGAGTGTTTTTTGTGCAAAACTAATGCTTGGAATGGATTCAGAATCATGCAATCACCCTAGTTTCATATGTCACATGCTACTTAAAGAATGATAAAATTTGGACTTTTTTGCCTTATATAGGATGTTATGGGCATATTATGCATATTATGCTAATAATTCAATTTCCCACGGGAGTTGAATTTCAAACTTTTAGTACATGTTATTAGACACCTTTAGAAACACATTGGTGAAGAAATTTCTTGGTAACGATTTAGTTCCCAGATTTGTCAAATACCTGATAAAATGCCCTTACTAAGAGGATGAGTGAGAGTAAAGAAGAGCAGGGCCAGGGAGATGCAAAGTTAATAGCAGTCATCTTTACATGCTACCCTCTGCTAGCTAAGCCTTCTAATGAACAGACTTGGACGCCTGCGGTTTCTTACCGTTCAGCAACCACGCACGCACGCACGCACGGTACACACAGTACACGCACACACGCACGCACGCAAATAGAGGTTTCAAGACTCGACTGCCTGTGGATATTATCATCATGCCAAACACACATGGCAATGTAGACACTGCATGCACACAAACACACACATGCACGTGTGGTACCCACACACACACATGCACGCAGGCTTTCTCCCAGGACTCCAGCCCTGTCTGTCTCAAAGGCTTTCAGCCTCTAGACAAATATTGTACTTTTACTCCATTGCATTTATTTGAAAACTTCAGTTAGCCTACTAGTTACTTTGTAGATTTAGATTATTGTTACAAAACATACATTAAGCACTTCAGCCCTATATACAAGCTCACAATGTAGATCGGCTATTTTCAAATTATTTAGAAAATGAGAAATTTTGAAATGAGACATTCTGCATAATTACTTTTTATACTTTTGGTACTTTAAGTACATTTTGACGCCAATACTTTTTGAACTTTTACTCAAGTACATTTTTAATTCATATTTTGAATTACTTGTATAACGGAGTAGTTCTGCAGTACTGATACCTTTACTGATACTGTCACTGCCTCTGACTAACGCCTCCAGTTCTGCAGGAGACCTGCTTCCCACAATGCATCTCTGCAGACCTGCTTCCCACAATGCATCTCTGCAGACCTGCTTCCCACAATGCATCTCTGCAGACCTGCTTCCCACAATGCATCTCTGCAGACCTGCTTCCCACAATGCATCTCTGCAGACCTGCTTCCCACAATGCATATCTGCAGACCTGCTTCCCACAATGCATATCTGCAGACCTGCTTCCCACAATGCATCTCTGCAGACCTGCTTCCCACAATGCATCTCTGCAGACCTGCTTCCCACAATGCATCTCTGCAGACCTGCTTCCCACAATGCATCGCTGCAGACCTGCTTCCCACAATGCATCTCTGCAGACCTGCTTCCCACAATGCATCTCTGCAGACCTGCTTCCCACAATGCATCGCTGCAGACCTGCTTCCCACAATGCATCTCTGCAGACCTGCTTCCCACAATGCATCTCTGCAGACCTGCTTCCCACAATGCATCTCTGCAGACCTGCTTCCCACAATGCATCGCTGCAGACCTGCTTCCCACAATGCATCTCTGCAGACCTGCTTCCCACAATGCATCTCTGCAGACCTGCTTCCCACAATCAAAGATGGTTTATGTATGAAGATGGGCCAACTTCATTGGAGCCACTAGAGGCGAAATGGTACACAAAGCCTACAAATGGTCTCCTAAATATAGTAGGCGTGGTTTGCTTCTCCCCGACCTCCACCCTCCCCCCCTGACAACAACACTGTTTCCACACTCAGTCTAGTAGGTGGCGGTAATGCACCATTTAGGTTTGCCGACCGCCATGAAACCCGATAGAAGAAGAAGAAAACAACACTGACAAGTCATTTAACAAAGTACATTGAAAACAACTGACAAGGTGTACTTTTGAAATAGTCGTTTTAGTTTCTCGAAGTCCTCCAACCATATAAATTCATGATTTGGATCTATCTCATTAAAAAGTCTCACCCTAATAGAGTTGTAGAATGGACAATAAAAATGTCCTTTAGATCACACAGACTACATAATCTATCCTCCTCAACCGTGCCTACATATCTGCCTGTCTCAATATGCAGACCAAGTATGCCAGCTCTAATTTGGGCACATAAGGATCATTTCTAATCGTTTTAAATATGTCCATTCATTTCACATTATAATATTCACATATTATCATCTTAAATATGGGTTCAGAGCCCCCTATGTGTTGTCCGTGAAATTGCAGATGGACAGAGAGAGGCTTCCGGACTCATCTCAAATCTCGCGAGAGTTTGTTGCTGGGATAAAGAAATGTCATTAACAAAGTAGATTTTCTCCTGGTTTGTCTCGCTAAAAGAAGCCATTTTACTATGAATATCTTGTAAATATTGTGTGCCTTGTGATGATTTGGTCCAGTATTTAGTTCAGTGACCATGGAGTTAAGGAATGGTTCAGAAGCTGTGTTCACGTTCACTCTCCCATTGGAAATGAATAGACTCCAACATTCTTCCTGTCTCCTAATAATGTTACCGCCCACCTCACGCAGATACAGGAAGTAAGCAAAGTTGGCCTCTCTTGCTAATTCTCCTCTTGGCCACAATGCATATCTGCAGACCTGCTTCCCACAATGCATCGCTGCAGACCTGCTTCCCACAATGCATCTCTGCAGACCTGCTTCCCACAATGCATCTCTGCAGACCTGCTTCCCACAATGCATCTCTGCAGACCTGCTTCCCACAATGCATCTCTGCAGACCTGCTTCCCACAATGCATGTCTGCAGACCTGCTTCCCACAATGCATCTCTGCAGACCTGCTTCCCACAATGCATCTCTGCAGACCTGCTTCCCACAATGCATATCTGCAGACCTGCTTCCCACAATGCATCTCTGCAGACCTGCTTCCCACAATGCATCTCTGCAGACCTGCTTCCCACAATGCATCTCTGCAGACCTGCTTCCCACAATGCATCTCTGCAGACCTGCTTCCCACAATGCATCTCTGCAGACCTGCTTCCCACAATGCATCTCTGCAGACCTGCTTCCCACAATGCATCTCTGCAGACCTGCTTCCCACAATGCATCTCTGCAGACCAGCTTCCCACAATGCATCTCTGCAGACCTGCTTCCCACAATGCATCTCTGCACAGCAAACTCCACAGAGAAAATTAATTGAACGATCGGAGTTCAATTAAAACTCTGGATCGTGCTGTTGTGGTTGCGCGCGCACGCACACGCACACACACACACACACACACACACACACACACACACACACACACACACACACACACACACACACACACACACACACACACACACACACACACACACACACACACACACACACACACACAACTTTCAACTATGATGACACACACACACAGTTGTGGTAAAATGGGGCAATGCCTCTGGGGGGCTACCGTTTCTGGAGAGGAGCACTGGGACCCCCCCCCCCCCCCCCCCCCCCCCCCTTCCACTGGGGACCCCCCTCCCCCATCTGGTGCTTGCCATTTCCTCGCTTTCATCCCAATGGACCAGATGCGTGCGTGCGTGCGTGCGTGCGTGCGTGCGTGCGTGCGTTGTCCCATCGGGTGTGAACAGGCAAGATTTTAGGGCTTTGCTGCATGAGGCATGAACTTCGTGTGTGTGCGAGCATGCATGAATACCCACAAAAAGATGAAGTGTGTGTGTGTGTGTGTGTGTGTGTGTGTGTGTGCGTGCGTGCGTGCGTGCGTGCGTGCGTGCGTGTGTGTGCATGTGCGCGTGCGCGCGTTTCGTGTAGCCTATGCGTTGTCCCATCGGGCAAGAGAGACAGTGAGCCAACTCCAGGAAATGGATTGGCTGAGATGGAAGAGACCCCGCCTGGGAGTCTGGGGTACAAGATGAAAGAGTTCCTTCACTCACAGAGGAGCTCTCCCCCCCCCCCCCCCCCTCTCTCTCTCTCTCTCCTTCTGCAAGGCCCTCCTTTGAGTCTTGAGGACACACACACCACACATGCACGCGCACACGCACGCGTGTGCAAACAAACACATGACCTGCTGAGACACACACACATGCGTGTGTACATGTACAGTACAGAATGCACACGAGGTGCAATCACAACAACAGCTTCAAAAATGCACGGATGGATGAGAAGAAAAACACGTGGAAGTCTCTTTAGGCTCACGCTAAACCGCAGAAGCTGGTTTGCAGCATGAATCGTATAAACCCCTATGGGGGGGGGGGGGGGGGAACAAACAAACGAACAAACACTTGAAATCTGGGCGATGGAACCGATTTCGCTTTCATAGCAGTTTTCAGAATGACAAACTGTAGCGCACTATTAACCCATTTTGGGCGGCAACCCCTTTTGGTGTTAGCATTATGTTATAATATAGCTATTGAAAAATAGCAGATCTACAAGCTCATACGGGCTTGTAGGTCTGCTATTTTTGAAATATCGAAGAACCACTGACATGGAAACATAGCTTTTTCAGAAAACTGTCAGGATGTAGAAGACATTTTTAGAATCTGATCTCAGGTCAAAATGTATTAACACGGCACCACATGGCGTTTACACAGACCATTTATACCCTGTAACATGAAAACATCCTGTTATATTGGAGGCTCAACGGAGATGGATTTAAAAATCACATCGCTGGTGGGGAAGGAGGAGGTCCATACTAGCCGGGAAAGAGGAGCTCCATACTGGTGGGGAAGGAGGAGGTCCATACTGGTGGGGAAGGAGGAGCTCCATACTGGTGGGGAAGGAGGAGCTCCATACTGGTGGGGAAGGAGGAGCTCCATACTGGTGGGGAAGGAGGAGCTCCATACTGGTGGGGAAGGAGGAGCTCCATACTGGTGGGGAGGAGGAGCTCCATACTGGTGGGGAAGGAGGAGCTCCATACTGGTGGGGAAGGAGGAGCTCCATACTGGTGGGGAAGGAGGAGCTCCATACTGGTGGGGAAGGAGGAGCTCCATACTGGTGGGGAAGGAGGAGCTCCATACTGGTGGGGAAGGAGGAGCTCCATACTGGTGGGGTAGGAGGAGGTCCATACTGGTGGGGAAGGAGGAGCTCCATACTGGTGGGGAAGGAGGAGGTCCATACTGGTGGGGAAGGAGGAGCTCCATACTGGTGGGGAAGGAGGAGCTCCATACTGGTGGGGAAGGAGGAGCTCCATACTGGTGAGGAAGGAGGAGCTCCATACTGGTGGGGAAGGAGGAGCTCCATACTGGTGGGGAAGGAGGAGCTCCATACTGGTGGGGAAGGAGGAGGTCCATACTGGTGGGGAAGGAGGAGCTCCATACTGGTGGGGAAGGAGGAGCTCCATACTGGTGGGGAAGGAGGAGGTCCATACTGGTGGGGAAGGAGGAGCTCCATACTGGTGGGGAAGGAGGAGCTCCATACTGGTGGGGAAGGAGGAGCTCCATACTGGTGGGGAAGGAGGAGCTCCATACTGGTGGGGAAGGAGGAGCTCCATACTAGCCGGAGCAATGCTAAAAGGTAAACAGACGGACGGCGCATTCATATATGGAGTAAACATATTAATTTTATCAAGTATTATGATCTATAGTAACCACGATCCAGGATTGCATATTGGCAGTGGTGTAAAGTAACTAAGTACATTTACTTAAGTTCTGTACTTCAGTACAATTTCGAGGTATTTGTACTGTAGGCTACTTGAGCGTTTCCAATTTCCAATACTTTTACTATTACTCCACTATACATCTCAGAGGCAAATATTGTAGTTTTACTCCACTATA
>NC_136809.1:7054213-7126521 GCF_951216825.1 Electrona antarctica | reverse complement strand
CGCATCGCGCTCATGGGACCGGACCTTAGTCTTTTTCAAAAATGATTAGTGGACCTTCAGCATTTCTAGTTGAGGACACCTGGCGTTTGTCATAGATTTCGAAACAAATTGTTTCAGCGTAAAATGCTATACGTTCAAGTTCAGAAAAAGCCAATTCTCCTGAATGCTGCCTTCGGGTATATGGCATGGAAAAAGGGGCATCTCTCTCTCTCTCTCTCTCCCTCTCACCCTCTCTCTCTCTCTCTCTCTCTCTCTCCTTGACGGTGCGATAATAGACATACAGCCAGTGTCAAGTTGCGCTCCAGTCCACATCACAATTCACAACACAACTCTGTTTGCATAAGGTTCCTTATTTCCCTGAGTAACGCCTATAAAATGCAGCACTCCTGCTGCTTGTGTGTTTGAAGGAACCTTCTCCAATCACAATGGAAGCAACATTGTGGCCACTGGTCAATGGCCACTGTCAGCTTTACAGGTATAAAAGTATAGGCTACATTTAGGACCCACTAAAAAATATGAATACACAATCACGCGTTTTATTGTTTTGACTTGTGCTGTGTGTTACTTTTCACGCTATAGATGGCACTCTTCGCTAACCTATGAGTCACCGTTTGACTGTCTCTCTTTTCCAGAAACCAGGAAATCACAAACAAAAAAAAGCCGTCTGCCCACGTTACTAGATTTTTGGAAATGTCTTTTATCTCCGAAGCAGTATACAAAAGATACATTACAGGACACAAATCACAGAAGCAGAGACAGGAAGAAGAACAATAGAACATGTCCTCTTGGTTTTACCGATTTTGGTTTAAAAGCAGAACAGACTGCATGGTGTACAAAAGAGTTCTTTTGCAAATACCTCAAAACTGTACTTAAGTACGATACTTGAGTAAATGTACTTGTGAAAACTTCAGCGGCGACTTTCCAACACTGAAATGGCAAGAATTTTTAGACGTGTGACTGTGATGTTCATCAAGTGTAAATCATGCCAAGAGAGACTGTCAGCCATGTGTGTTTGTTTGCGAGACAGACATATGTTTTGCATAAATATATATATATACAGTCAGTCCCCACATTCCTACAATATGCTGCATGTACAGTAAACTTCCTAATGAATATTTATAGACTCTTCAGATGTGTGTGAATTCTTCCATGTGTGTGTGAGTGTTTTCTCTCTCCCTCCCCCCCCCCCCCCTCCCCCCCTTGTTTTTTTCTTCTTTTCTTTTTCATTACAGTTTACAAATTGCAAAAAGCAGATGGCTAAAAGTCAGCCGACAGATGCGGGTTGGTGGTCTGGACAGATTGTGGTGACAGCCCAGTCATCTGCTGTGTGCTGTTCACGGAGGAAACATTGAAATATCTATCATCTATCAGGGTTGCATTTTTCGACTAAAACTGTGACAAAAAAAACAAAAAAAATGTCATCGACTACATCTTTTCACTGCATGACGAAAACTAAATGGAAACTAAATGAAAACTAAGCTACAGTATGATGACTAAAACTGCATGAGATTTAGTCGACTAGACTAAAAACGTATGATATTTAGTTGACTAAAGCTAGACTAACACAAACACTAGTCACATTCCACGTGACTAAACTAAAATTAAAACTGAAATTCCATAAATCTTTAAGAAGTTGTGAGCTTGTAGATCTGCTATTTTTGTTTGTTTGTGGTTTGGGTCCAAGCCGGGCAAACGTTGGTCTCGAGCTAAAACGTTTGGGAACCGTACTCCGTACCGCTGGTATCCCTGCTCTGTGACCAAGCCAGTCACCACCCACCCAGCTAGGCACAGAAGGACAAGACACAGACACCACCACCACCACAGACACCACCACAGACACCACCACAGACACCACCACAGACACCAACCAGGGCACGGAAGGACACGACACAGGCAGCTGCTCTCAGGTAGACGGTTTATTCCTCTCAAGCCAGGGAATTGGACATCAAACAAATCATCTCAGTTAACAACATGGAGCCAAATCGATAACGTAACGAGTCACAGAGTGACCTTAACATAAATCCTAACAGTCATGAACTAAACAGTCACCGTGTGACATTATATATACAACCATATTTTAGTAACAGGCAGGAATGTGTCGTTTTGTGTGGCTCTCTGTCTGGACCCAGCCTCTCACTGCAACAGAGAGCACAAGCACTCTAGCTCCCTTATATACACACACAGCATGGCTGTCCTTCATTTAATTGACACAATGTGTCACAAGGGGCGACTGTGGCTCAGGAGGTAGAGCAGGTCGTCCGATGATCCATGGGTCGGCGGTTCTAATCCCGGCTCCTCCTGTCTACATGTCGAAGTGTCCTTGGGCAAGACACTGAACCCCAAATTGCTCCGATGTGCTGTTTGGTGCCTTGCATGGCTTCCACCGCAATCGGTGTATGAATGTGTGTGTGACTGAAATGAGTGAATGAAATGCACAATCTATGTAAAGCGCCTTGGATAAAGGCGCTATATAAATGCACCATTTACCAATGTGCTGCATGTGTGCCAGAGCCATCCCTGTCAACCCACTCACAGACATGTTGATCACGCCCCCTGCCACACCCTCCCCTAACTACCTTGATCACGCCCCATGCCACACCCTCCTCTAACCACGCCCCATACCACACCCTCCTCTAACCACGCCCCCTGCCACACCCTCATATAACCACGCCCCTTGCCACACCCTCCTCTACCACCTTGATCACGCCCCATGCCACACGCTCCTCTAACCACGCCCCCTGTCACACCCTCCCCTAACCACCTTGATCCCGCCCCCTGCCACACCCTCCTCTACCACCTTGATCACGCCCCCTGCCACACCCTCCCCTAACCACCTTGATCACGCCCCCTGCCACACCCTCCCCTACCACTTTGATCACACACCCTCCCCTACCACTTTGATCACGCCCCCTGCCACACCCTCCTCTACCACCTTGATCACGCCCCCTGCCACACCCTCCTCTACCACCTTGATCACGCCCCCTGCCACACCCTCCCCTAACCACCTTGATCACGCCCCCTGCCACACCCTCCCCTACCACTTTGATCACGCCCCCTGCCACACCCTCCCCTACCACTTTGATCACGCCCCCTGCCACACCCTCCCCTAACCACCTTGATCACGCCCCCTGCCACACCCTCCCCTACCACTTTGATCACGCCCCCTGCCACACCCTCCCCTACCACTTTGATCACGCCCCCTGCCACACCCTCCTCCAACCACCGATGCTCATGGAGGGAGAGAATGCCACAACTATGACCGAAAGGCATAAGGGCCGATTTTTCCGCTGTAGTGCCGAAATGATTTCGGCTCGTCAGAAATTTTCAGTAGCACCGAAGAGCCGACTTTAGGACGGTACCCGCCCCCCCCCGAACCTCAAATGACGTCACATTGTAGGCTCTACAGAGCCGAACCGACTTTTATTCTAAAATAGGAGTATGAATCGCACCTTAGAAGGGTGTCTTCTTCACACCCTCAAGATGGTGCAGGCCGAAACGCATGGGCATCTCTATAGCCCAGATGATCATATCATATCAGGATTAATCTGGGCACCCATTGGACAGTCTCATTTGTTTAAATAAGTCTATATGCAGGCAGGTCACATATACAAGTCACATGGAATCAGATTCTTCAGTCTTCCAATGTGACTTGAGCCACATTCAGAGATGGCTTCAAATCTGATTCAAATCTGATGTGACTTGTTTAAACAAATCAGATTCCAATCTGGATGTGGCGTAGATCTGATTCAGGCTGGATGTGGCTGCCAGTCTGAACACACCGATCTGTGACAGATGTGGTCACTTGAAAATGCAGTGTGAACGGTCGGGCCAAAATATCCGATTTGAGAAATAAATCAGATTTGAATCAGATTTGACTGGATGTGACGGCAATCAAAACGGGGCCTAAAGCCCAAACCACAACAAAGGGTCGAAACTAGGGTTGTCCCGATCCGATCACGTGATCAGGGCCGATAACGTCATTTTCAAATGATCGGACCGGGAGCAAAAACAATCAATATTATATCCATGTCATGATATTAGACTGGATATTGTCTGATTTTGGATATTGTACTATTGTGGTAAGGCATAAAACAAAACGTGATCGGGACAACCCTAGGCGAGACGGTACGAGGCGTTTTTAAGGTCAACCACACCAATGCAACTCATTGAGTGGTTGACCTTAAAACGGTTTTGTCCCAAGGAGTCCCTATATCGGTGTGTGATTTGGGCTTAATAAGAATGTGCAGTCCTGGAGTCGCCCAACCATCAACTCGGCAAAAGTCTAAATCTCTTGAAGAAAAACGAAGTAGCTGGACTGTACTCTCAGCCACCCACCCACCCCAGCGTTTTCTGCAAGACGGTGCTTACCACAGTTCACTGGTGGGTTCAAACAAGGGTTAGAGGCCGAGTGAATGAAGTTCTGTGGGTTAAAGGGTTAGAGGCCGAGTGAATGAAGTTCTGTGCCAAACAGATACTACTTTTTGGTGCCAGCATGTTTATCCTGGAGCTAACCATAATATACCGTAATTAAATAAATAGATAGTGTCCGACATTCATAAACCTCCCCTCCCACACACACACGCACGCACGCACGCACGCACGCACGCACGCACACAGTCACACACAAAATGAAAATGTGAAATGCGCTGCGACGCATTGTGTACTTGTAGATCGGCTCAACAAGATCTACCCACCATAAATATTATCCCATTGCTGAAAATAGTTAAACAATGTATACCTGAGGGGGCTTTGGAATAGCGGCGATGGGGTTACATTGTTCGACAAACGCAGCTTGGAATGGTAAATAGAGGAGGGCGAATGGAATTTGAATAGTTTTCTTGTATATAACTTTGTATACTATTACTATACTGACGTTTGTGCGAAACACTCTTGAAGACAAAGTATTGCATTGTGGGTTTGAGCTGACAGGCCCGTTTTGATGTCAAATCAAGTCAACTTAATTCAAGTGGCAGATATATATATTTTTTTTTATCATATTTAAATTATATATATTTAAGGGGAATGCTATGTGGTCGACCTGCACAGTGTTTGTGGTAGATCACGATCTACCTCTTGGTCACCCCTGGCACAGACAACACATGCTGTCACAACACAATCCCACGCTGAAGAATGTATTATTGGTATACAAACAAACATATACAGTGTTGAAATGTAGACGGAAATAAACAGAAACAAATCTAGCTCATGCATATAGTGCATACAAATGCAACACGCACGCACACACGTGCACGCGCGCACACACACACGCGCACAGAGACAATGGGCAGCTCGTGACATTTCTGAGCGTGCCACGGGGATTGGTGGTTGAGGGCTGGCGCAGGGCTAAGTGTCTGTCTGTGGGCCTGAGATAACGGCCGTCACCTCTCTCAATCCTCTCTCGCTCTCTCTCTCTCTCACAGACACACACACAGTAAGCTTGCGCACACACATGCACACACGCACACGCTCGCACACACAGAAACACAAACCCACACCCAGGCATGCACACAAGTACGCATGCAAACATACACGCACGAACACACAAACAAATGCATGCATCCTCACATATACAATCAAGTACTTTCAACTAAGATGACACACACACACACACACACACACACACACACACACACACACACACACACACACACACACACACACACACACACACACACACACACACACACACACACACACACACACACTCAACTTGACAATTAAAGCATCCAGCGGCCGCTGTGGCAGTGACTGCCAGTCAACCAACCATGGCCCTCCATCCCCTCAGCCGGTCTCCATTATGGTGGAAACAGGAATGGCTGTAACGGCCGGTATAACCACCCAGTCACTGAACGGGGATATGGTTTATGGCCGTTTGTGTTCATTCGTGCCGCGCGCGTCCCTCCTTTGCCAATTTGACATCTTTTTTAACCCATTTAGACCTGAGATTAGCAGATTCTTTCAAAATGTATTCTATAATCCTGACAGTTTCTGAAAAGACATACTGTGTCAGTTGGTGCTCAAACCTTTTTCATGTCAAGGACCACCAGAATGATCTGTATTTGGCCGCGGAAAATATCCCCATCTGAAAATATGTTGTTCCAGATTGGCACCCGTTTTCACGATAAAAAACCGGTAGCATGGCATTGGTCCGACCTCCCGTTATAGTTCGACCATTACTAACCTTACTAACCCTATCTCTAACCCTAACCTAAACATAGCCGCAAGCACGGGAGCAGCGCATGTTCACCAACCTTAATGCATGTTCGCCAACCTTAATGCATGTTCGCCAACCTTAATGCATGTTCGTCAACCTTAATGCATGATGTTCGCCAACCTTAATGCATGTTCGCCAACCTTAATGCATGTTCGCCAACCTTAATGCATGATGTTCGCCAACCTTAATGCATGTTCTCCAACCTTAATGCATGTTCGCCAACCTTAATGCATGTTCGCCAACCTTAATGCATCTTCGCCAACCTTAATGCATGTTCGCCAACCTTAATGCATGTTCGCCAACCTTAATGCATCTTCGCCAACCTTAATGCATGTTCGCCAACCTTAATGCATGATGTTCGCCAACCTTAATGCATGTTCGCCAACCTTAATGCATGTTCGCCAACCTTAATGCATGTTCGCCAACCTTAATGCATGTTCGCCAACCTTAATGCATGATGTTCGCCAACCTTAATGCATGTTCGCCAACCTTAATGCATGTTCGCCAACCTTAATGCATGTTCGCCAACCTTAATGCATGTTCGCCAACCTTAATGCATGATGTTCGCCAACCTTAATGCATGATGTTCGCCAACCTTAATGCATGTTCGCCAACCTTAATGCATGATGTTCACCAAACCTTAATGCATGTTCGCCAACCTTAATGCATGTTCGCCAACCTTAATGCATGATGTTCGCCAACCTTAATGCATGTTCGCCAACCTTAATGCATGTTCGCCAACCTTAATGCATGATGTTCGCCAACCTTAATGCATGATGTTCGCCAACCTTAATGCATGTTCGCCAACCTTAATGCATGATGTTCGCCAACCTTAATGCATGTTCGCCAACCTTAATGCATGTTCGTCAACCTTAATGCATGTTCGCCAACCTTAATGCATGATGTTCGCCAACCTTAATGCATGTTCGCCAACCTTAATGCATGATGTTCGCCAACCTTAATGCATGTTCGCCAACCTTAATGCATGATGTTCGCCAACCTTAATGCATGTTCGCCAACCTTAATGCATGTTCGCCAACCTTAATGCATGTTCGCCAACCTTAATGCATGATGTTCGCCAACCTTAATGCATGTTCGCCAACCTTAATGCATGATGTTCGCCAACCTTAATGCATGATGTTCGCCAACCTTAATGCATGTTCGCCAACCTTAATGCATGATGTTCGCCAACCTTAATGCATGATGTTCGCCAACCTTAATGCATGTTCGCCAACTTTAATGCATGATGTTCGCCAACCTTAATGCATGTTCGCCAACCTTAATGCATGTTCGCCAACCTTAATGCATGTTCGCAAACCTTAATGCATGTTCTCCAACCATAATGCATGTTCGCCAACCTTAATGCATGTTCACTAACCTTAATGCATGTTCGCCAACCTTAATGCATGTCCGCCAACCTTAATGCATCTTCGCCAACCTTAATGCATGTTCGCCAACCTTAATGCATGTTCACCAACCTTAATGCATGTTCACCAACCTTAATGCATGTTCGCCAACCTTAATGCATGTTCGCCAACCTTAATGCATGTTCGCCAACCTTAATGCATGTTCACCAACCTTAATGCATGGTCGCCAACCTTAATGCATGTTCGCCAACCTTAATGCATGTTCGCCAACCTTAATGCATGTTCGCCAACCTTAATGCATGTTCGCCAACCTTAATGCATGATGTTCGCCAACCTTAATGCATGTTCGCCAACTTTAATGCATGATGTTCGCCAACCTTAATGCATGTTCGCCAACCTTAATGCATGTTCGCCAACCTTATTGCATGTTCGCCAACCTTAATGCATGTTCGCCAACCTTAATGCATGTTCACCAACCTTTGCCAACCTTAATGCATCTTCACCAAACTTAACGCATGTTCGCTAACCTTAACGCATGTCCGCCAACCTTAATGCATCTTCGCCAACCTTAATGCATGTTCGCCAACCTTAATGCATCTTTGCCAACCTTAATGCATGTTCGCCAACCTTATTGCATGTTCGCCAACCTTAATGCATGTTCGCCAACCTTAATGCATGTTCACCAACCTTTGCCAACCTTAATGCATCTTCACCAAACTTAACGCATGTTCGCTAACCTTAACGCATGTTCGGTAACCTTAATGCATGTTCACTAACCTTAATGCATGTTCGCCAACCTTAATGCATGTTCGCCAACCTTAATGCATGTTCGCCAACCTTAATGCATGATGTTCGCCAACCTTAATGCATGTTCGCCAACCTTAATGCATGATGTTCGCCAACCTTAATGCATATTCGCCAACCTTAATGCATGTTCGCCAACTTTAATGCATGATGTTCGCCAACCTTAATGCATGTTCGCCAACCTTAATGCATGTTCGCCAACCTTAATGCATGTTCGCCAACCTTAATGCATGTTCGCAAACCTTAATGCATGTTCTCCAACCATAATGCATGTTCGCCAACCTTAATGCATGTTCGCCAACCTTAATGCATGTTCGCCAACCTTAATGCATGTTCGCCAACCTTAATGCATGTTCGCCAACCTTAATGCATGTTCGCAAACCTTAATGCATGTTCTCCAACCATAATGCATGTTCGCCAACCTTAATGCATGTTCGCAAACCTTAATGCATGTTCTCCAACCATAATGCATGTTCGCAAACCTTAATGCATGTTCTCCAACCATAATGCATGTTCGCCAACCTTAATGCATGTTCGCAAACCTTAATGCATGTTCTCCAACCTTAATGCATGTTCGCAAACCTTAATGCATGTTCTCCAACCATAATGCATGTTCGCAAACCTTAATGCATGTTCGCCAACCTTAATGCATGTTCGCCAACCTTAATGCATGTTCGCCAACCTTAATGCATGTTCGCCAACCTTAATGCATGTTCGCCAACCTTAATGCATGATGTTCGCCAACCTTAATGCATGTTCGCCAACCTTAATGCATGTTCGCCAACCTTAATGCATGATGTTCGCCAACCTTAATGCATGTTCGCCAACCTTAATGCATGTTCGCCAACCTTAATGCATGATGTTCGCCAACCTTAATGCATGTTCGCCAACCTTAATGCATGTTCGCCAACCTTAATGCATGTTCTCCAACCATAATGCATTCAGGTAAAGTTCAGCTAAAGTTTAAAATAATGGTTAAAAGCCATAAGGTGACACAGATGCGTTGGCGGTCTTCATGGTTTAATAGTGTTGTGATGAGAGTGAGCGGAGTGGCGAGGCATTGTTCTCAGACTGATGAGAGTGAGCGGAGTGGCGAGGCATTGTTCTCAGAGTGAGAGTGAGCGGAGTGGCGAGGCATTGTTCTCAGACTGAGAGTGAGCGGAGTGGCGAGGCATTGTTCTCAGACTGTGGGGTTTGGTGCACATCATTGTGCAGCAGGTGGTTATTATGGTTATTATGGTTTTATGCTCCATCTCATGGTGTCTGGGGGCTCACTGCTCTCTGCAAGGTGGTGTTTTGTGTGGTTAAACCATTTAGAACTGAGGACGATTCTACAAATGCCTTCTAAATCCTGACAGTTTTCTGAAAAACCCATGTTTCTGTTTCTATGTCAGTCGTTCTCAAACATTTTCATGCAAGTTAAAAACATTCGCTCTAAAATAATAGATATTCAAAGATTTGCACTACATTCTCACGATTTTTCAAAATGTAGCTATTTTTCAATAGCTAAATTATAACATAATGTTTAAAACACCAAAAGGGGCTCCCGCACAAAATGGGTTAATGATTACGGGGGGAATGATTACGGGGATCTTTGCACAAAGACAAAAAAACGGAGGCCACCTTTCTTTCACCAACACATTCAGCACACGCACACACACACACACACACACACACACACACACACACGTGCACACATTTGTCTAACGTTGTGTGTTCTGTGCGTCTGCGAGAAAGATTGAGAGCAAGTGAAGGAATGATCCACTGAAACTGGCTCCATTGATTCCATCAAATGGCAACACATCATATAACTGGGATGATGAAATAGAAATTGCAGCTTGACTTTGGATATGTTGGAGATCAGTGTGTGCTTGCTTGATCTCAATTCAAACGATGAGTGAGACAGACACAGCCAAAAAAACGAGCTTTACTTCCTTTTATTTGTTCTCTCTCTACTCTCTCTCTACTCTCTCTTATATATACTTCTCTATACCCTCTCTCTCTACTCTCTCTCTACTCTCTCTTATATATACTTCTCTATACCCTCCCTCTCTATCACTCTTTATTTTTCCATCTATTCCTCTCTGTCCATTCCCTGCTCTGTCCAAGCAGCCCATTTGTCAGTGCCTTTAAAGCTGACTTGCAGATTGTAATTAAGGAGGAGAGCTCAGGAGCAAGGCAACCCAGAAACAATCAAACCCTCATTTGGTGCGTGTGTGCGCTTGTGTGTGTGCGTGTATGTGTGTGCGTGCGTGCGTGCGTGCGCATATGTGTTGACATCCAATAGAATGGGCTGGCTGAATCCATTTAGTTGTCATGTCCACGTATAGGCTACACAGCCTCTTTCACATGCATAACGCCGCGCACGCACGCACGCACGCACGCACGCACGCACGCACGCACACACGCACACACACACACACACACACACACACACACACACACACACACACTCGTTATCCAACAATTTTCCATCTCTCTCTCTCTGTGTCTCTCTCCCTCTCTCTCTGTGTCTCTCTTCATCATCCACCTCCCCTCATGTCCTTATCAACCACCCTCCCTTCCTCTCCCGTCCTGCTTGGCTCTATGAATACAGAGCTGTCGAGGAACTCTCAGGTGGTTCAAGTCCATTACTTTGGGAGATAGAAAAACACTGCTGAGGTGTTCTGATTGAGGCCTATTAAAATTCATAAGCTGTGGAGAAAGGCCAGAGATAAAAAAAAAAGAAAAGAAAAAGGAAAATGCAGAGACTTACCATGCAGGGTGCTGCAGCCTATGTGAATGTGCATGTATGTGCGTCTGTGTGCGTGCGTGCGTACTGCGTGCGTGCGTACTGTGTGTGTGTGTGCGGACTGTGTGTGTGTGTGTGCGTACTGTGTGTGTGTGTGCGTACTGCGTGTGTGTGCGTACTGTGTGTGTGTGTGCGTACTGTGTGTGTGCGTGCGTACTGCGTGTGTGTGTGCGTACTGTGTGTGTGTGTGCGGACTGTGTGTGTGTGTGTGCGGACTGCGTGTGTGTGTGCGTACTGCGTGTGTGCGTGCGTCCGTCCGTGTGTGTTTGAGGAAGGAGGGAGGGTGTTAAAAAGAAGGAGTTATAAATGCTTAGTGTCGGTGATCCCATGCATTCTTAACTTCTAGCTATTTCAAACACACTGTTCTCTTCTCTTTCTGCTCCTCTCTATTTCAAACACACTGTTCTCTTGTCTTTCTGCTCCTCTATGTCAAACACACTGTTCTCTTGTCTTTCTGCTCCTCTCTATTTCAAACACACTGTTCTCTTGTCTTTCTGCTCCTCTCTATTTCAAACACACTGTTCTCTTGTCTTTCTGCTCCTCTCTATGTCAAACACACTGTTCTCTTGTCTTTCTGCTCCTCTATTTCAAACACACTGTTCTCTTGTCTTTCTGCTCCTCTCTATTTCAAACACACTGTTCTCTTGTCTTTCTGCTCCTCTATTTCAAACACACTGTTCTCTTTTCTTCCTGCTCCTCTATGTCAAACACACTGTTCTCTTGTCTTTCTGCTCCTCTCTATTTCAAACACACTGTTCTCTTTTCTTCCTGCTCCTCTATTTCAAACACACTGTTCTCTTGTCTTTCTGCTCCTCTCTATTTCAAACACACTGTTCTCTTGTCTTTCTGCTCCTCTCTATTTCAAACACACTGTTCTCTTGTCTTTCTGCTCCTCTATTTCAAACACACTGTTCTCTTGTCTTTCTGCTCCTCTATTTCAAACACACTGTTCTCTGGTCTTTCTGCTCCTCTCTATTTCAAACACACTGTTCTCTGGTCTTTCTGCTCCTCTCTATTTCAAACACACTGTTCTCTTGTCTTTCTGCTCCTCTCTATTTCAAACACACTGTTCTCTGGTCTTTCTGCTCCTCTCTATTTCAAACACACTGTTCTCTTGTCTTTCTGCTCCTCTCTATGTCAAACACACTGTTCTCTTGTCTTTCTGCTCCTCTATTTCAAACACACTGTTCTCTTGTCTTTCTGCTCCTCTATTTCAAACACACTGTTCTCTTGTCTTTCTGCTCCTCTATTTCAAACACACTGTTCTCTGGTCTTTCTGCTCCTCTCTATTTCAAACACACTGTTCTCTTGTCTTTCTGCTCCTCTCTATTTCAAACACACTGTTCTCTTGTCTTTCTGCTCCTCTATTTCAAACACACTGTTCTCTTGTCTTTCTGCTCCTCTATTTCAAACACACTGTTCTCTTGTCTTCCTGCTCCTCTATTTCAAACACACTGTTCTCTTGTCTTTCTGCTCCTCTCTATTTCAAACACACTGTTCTCTTGTCTTTCTGCTCCTCTATTTCAAACACACTGTTCTCTTGTCTTTCTGCTCCTCTCTATGTCAAACACACTGTTCTCTTGTCTTTCTGCTCCTCTCTATTTCAAACACACTGTTCTCTTGTCTTTCTGCTCCTCTCTATTTCAAACACACTGTTCTCTTGTCTTTCTGCTCCTCTATTTCAAACACACTGTTCTCTTGTCTTTCTGCTCCTCTATTTCAAACACACTGTTCTCTTGTCTTCCTGCTCCTCTATTTCAAACACACTGTTCTCTTGTCTTTCTGCTCCTCTCTATTTCAAACACACTGTTCTCTTGTCTTTCTGCTCCTCTATTTCAAACACACTGTTCTCTTGTCTTTCTGCTCCTCTCTATTTCAAACACACTGTTCTCTTGTCTTTCTGCTCCTCTATTTCAAACACACTGTTCTCTGGTCTTTCTGCTCCTCTCTATTTCAAACACACTGTTCTCTTGTCTTTCTGCTCCTCTATTTCAAACACACTGTTCTCTTGTCTTTCTGCTCCTCTCTATTTCAAACACACCGTTCTCTTGTCTTTCTGCTCCTCTCTCGCTGTCCTTTCTGATGGCCTGCACACCTGCCTTGAAACGGGGACAGGTAACATATGTCACTGTTTTTTCTGACCTCCCGTTAGTCCGGTCGATTACCAATACTATCCCAAACCCTATAACACTAACCCTAACCTCAGTCTTATAACCGTCCACATATAGGTCGCTAAACCTCAGTCTTAACCGACCACGCCTCAGTCTTATAACCGTCCACGTAGGTCGCTAAGCCTCAGTCTTATAACCGTCCACGTAGGTCACTAAACCTCAGTCTTAACCGACCACGTAGGTCACTAAACCTCAGTCTTAACCGACCACGCCTCAGTCTTATAACCGTCCACGTAGGTCGCTAAACCTCAGTCTTAACCGGCCACGCCTAAGTCTTAACCGGCCACATAGGTCGCTAAACCTCAGTCTTAACCGCCCATGTAGGTCGCTAAACCTCAGTCTTAACTGACCACGCCTCCGTCTTAACCGGCCACATAGGTCGGACTAACGGGATGTCGGAATGATGGGCAGTCCGCCTGGTGACTGCCCATCATTTCCGACATCCCACTACGCCGACTGTATGTGGTTTCATGTGCTGGGTTAGGGATAGTGTTAGTAATGTGCACCGCAGAAACATACACTAATGGCTGGGTTTAGGGTTAGGGATAGTGTCAGTAATGTGCAGAAACATACACTAATGGCTGGGTTTTCCTCTGGCAAATTATGGGGTTGCAATGCATATTATAGCCCGAGGGTATAGTATTTTCTCAATAGCCTGCAGGCTGACGTTAAATACCATACCTTTTGTTTTAATGCACTGATTTGTTTAGAGTTCGCTGAATAGGATTAGTAGGCTTTCACCCACTGATTTCAGTGGAAATTAAGGCACTTAATACTGAAGATTAACACACACACAAACACACACATGCACAAATGCACGCAAGCATGCAGGCACACACACGCGCGCGCACACACACACACAAAGGTTTGCGCTTACCCACAAAAGCCTGTTTACTTGCTCACACCAAATCCACTTACTGCTGCTCTTTGTCGCAGCGCCTCTCTCTCTCTCTCTCCATTTCAGTGTGCAACACACACACACACACACACACACACACACACACACACACACACACACACACACACACACACACACACACACACACACACACACACACACACACACACACACACACACACACACACACACACACACACACACACACACACACACACACACACACACACACACACAGTACATTAAGCGAGGCTGAATCGATGCAGGACAGAGGTCAATGGAGAACGCGCTCTGACTGGTAAAACAGAGATTTCACTGGGGAACAGAGAGCAGCCTACAGGCTACAGCTACTACTGCATCCTACAGCCTACTCCTTATAGTCTTCATCCAGCTTCCTAGAGCAGCTCTTTGCACCGCTGCCCTGGTCCATGGGGGGGGAAAAGTACTCAATTCAGTACCACAGACGAAAAACAGTCTAAGTCCAAATTTCATTCTGACCCCTCCATGAAAAGGCCTCGTTGTCCTGAACCCTTATCTATCATTTATACATCATGGATCAATAGTGTCCTGAACCCTTATCTATCATTTATACATCATGGATCAATAGTTTGGACTTAGACTGTTATTATTATCTATCATTTATACATTATGGATCAATAGTGTGGATTTAGACTGTTATTATTATCTATCATTTATACATCATGGATCAATAGTGTGGACTTAGACTGTTATTATTATCTATCATTTATACATTATGGATCAATAGTGTGGACTTAGACTGTTATTATTATCTATCATTTATACATCATGGATCAATAGTGTGGACTTAGACTGTTATTATTATCTATCATTTATACATTATGGATCAATAGTGTGGACTTAGACTGTTATTATTATCTATCATTTATACATTATGGATCAATAGTTTGGACTTAGACTGTTTTTCGTCTGTGGAATTATTGTACTTACTTACTAAGCCAGTGGTTCCCAAACCTTTTCATGTCAAGGACCCCCGAATTGACACTCATCAGCCCACGGACCCCCCATCAGCCTGCGGACCCCCCATCAGCCTGCGGACCCCCCCATCAGCCTGCGGACCCCCCATTAGAAAAGATATGCCAAGGACCCCCATAAGAGAAGATTTCTTACGGCTCTAGCAGTGATTCTCAACCCGTTTAATCAACCAGTTCGACATGCATTAGTCTACAGACCCCCATTTAATGGCCTTTCTGTCTCTGGGACCCCAATTTATATTGTAAAATCAATGTTAAAGGTATATTCAGTGATTTGACTTAATTCAAATATCACTTATTTTTTCTTTTTTTCTGGATAATCCTCCCTACTATAGAGTGTGCTGACCATATAAGGAGTTCCTCCCTGTCCCCAGTGAGCCCCTGGGGTTAAAAAACCCTAGTTTCAGTTTTGGTGGCGGGTGGCAAAGCCTTCAACCAATCAGGATGAGAGGGGCCTTCCTCAATCATGATCGAGTGGGGGCGGGCCTTGGTGCACATGCTGTTGGCCTGTTGCACTTCCCCCCACTGTAGAGCGTGCATGTGCACATGTTGTTACCGGGGCGGACTGGGTGGTTTTCCAAATCACCCAAATCACTGAATGCTCCTTTAATGTAACGCTGAGAGTGTACAAATGGAACCAAATTGACCCGTTAGGGTCCATTTGGTTCCATTTGTACACTCTCAGAGTTAAAGACCCATAAGGTTCCAAACTATCATTTAGCATGGGGATCCTCTTGAACTCTCTCAAGGACCCCTGGGGGTCCCCGGACCCCACTTTGAGAACCACTGTACTAAGCAATACTGCAAACTCTGTTACAAGGGTTAGGAATTAATAATGTACTGGAGTATACACAAAGTGAAAAGTAATCATGAAGCAGAATGTCCCGTGTCAAGTTTTCAAATTAATAATAATCTTTAGAAAATATAGCCGATCTACAAGCTCACAATGTGTCGCATCGAAACACATTGTGGCAAAAATAAAAAAACATATTTTGAAAAAAAAGTCCACCACAAGCCAGCATAGCAGTGAGCCTGGCCTGGTCAGTGGCCCTGGTCAGTGGCCCTGGTCAGAGGCCCTGCTCAGTGGCCCTGCAGGTCAGTGGCCATTTCAAACACCAACGCAACAGTGGCTTCTATTTCAGCGCGCCACCTGTCCGAGTTATACAATAATTAAAAGGCTATGTCATTTCCATTATCTTGGAATCCCCCCCCCCCCAAACAATGATGTCATTGGAATAGGCAAATTAACTATCCACAGCCCAGCGAGTAGACACAAATGGCGCCGTCATCTTTATAATGAGTATTAGAGAGGAGCAATTATGTTAAGATAATTGGAATGCCTTTATGTATTTACCGTCTCTGAAGGCCAGCTATACGAAATGAGCAACAAAGTGCAGCAGCGCACTGTATTTCAACACCCTTTAGTTGTATTGTATAGACTAGAGAGAGAGAGAGACAGAGAGAGAGAGAGAGAGAGAGAGACAGAGACAGAGACAGAGACAGAGACAGAGACAGAGACAGAGACAGAGACAGAGACAGACAGAGACAGAGACAGACAGAGAGAGAGAGAGACAGAGACAGAGAGAGAGACAGAGAGAGAGAGAGAGAGAGAGAGAGAGAGAGAGAGAGAGAGAGAGAGAGAGAGAGACAGAGAGAGAGACAGAGACAGAGACAGAGACAGAGACAGAGACAGAGACAGAGACAGAGACAGAGAGAGAGAGAGAGAGAGAGAGAGAGAGAGAGGAAAAAACCTCTAGTCAATCCAATTCAATTCAAAGGATCATTATTGGCATGAGAAAACATACGTTTACATTGCCAATAAAGCAAGTGTAATAAAAACAGTTGAAAACAGGTAAAGTATTGGCGGAGATCCCAGTCCGTTTCTCACCCTTAACCTCCCAAGAGGTATTAGACAAAACAACATGGAATCAACACGCGTTCGTTTGATGATTATTTCAGGAATGTACTCATACCAGGCAGAATAATACACAGGCGAAGTTAAGATTATGTCAATCCGTTTTATGCCCTACTTCTAGTTACAATTCTGAGCCTAATCATAATATATGAATCCTATACAATCATACTATAACGAACAGAGACAGATGTTACCAACATTGATTACCGCAGAGCTCATAATGAATTATCAGCCCTGGACTCATCATCCTATAGTGACAATGAGTGAAGTTCACCAACAACCTCCATAGTATTATAGTCTCTTAGTGCCGCCACTCCTCAGATGGTCTGATCCACCGTGTGGTCATCTTCTCCCGGTCATCTTCTCCCGGTCATCTTCTCCCGGTCATCTTCTCCCGGTCATCCTCTGTCATGAGTGAGTGTTGGGTACGTGTTTTATTAAGTCAGCTTGTGTGTGTGTGTGTGTGTGTGTGTGTGTGTGTGTGTGTGTGTGTGTGTGTGTGTGTGTGTGTGTGTGTGTGTGTGTGTGTGTGTGTGTGTGTGTGTGAACCATCCGGTCCCATTGTTTGCTCAGTCCGGTCGAGTCGCGGTGACTTTGACCTGTGAGGGAACCTGCATGTGTTCCTCTGTTAGGGTATGTGTGTGCACGTGCTGAGAGGATGACGCTGGAGCGGGTCTGTGTGTTTACCTATGACTGATTTACTATTCACGTGATCTTAACTTGTGTGAGAGTTATGTGCACCATTTGAGACTAAATATCATTTTCTCCTATATTTACCTATTCACTCAATATATAAGGTAATAATTCCATAATAGCTTTAGTGCTAAAGATATATATATCCATTAGGTGCATATCCTGATTTTCCAGGAATAATAATCTCTTCCAGTATATACCGTACAGTTAGGGTACAGTTAGGTTAGGGTACAACATTTAGTAAACAGAGCTATGTCACATTGCGTCGTTATATATACATGTTTATACAGGGTATATATAAAGCTTGTTTGAAACAAATAGCAGCAATTTATTTGCAGTCACTTTGGGTCAAATAGCAGCATTCTATTATATTTTCTATTATTTAAATAGTATACAGAAAAAAACCTCAGATTTAAGATGTGTTTAAAGGAGCATTCAGTGATTTGGGTGATTTTGAACCCTCCCCCCCCCCCCCCCCCCCCTCCGGGCCGCCCCGGTACAACAAGATGTGCACATACACACACGCACTACAGTGGGGGAGGGGGGACACGCGACAGGCCAACAGCACGCACACCAAGTCCTGCCCCCGCTCGATCATGATTGGCGGAAGGAAGGCCCCTCTCTATCCTGATTGGATGAAGGCTGGGCCACCTATAGCCAAAAATGAAACCTACGTTTTTTTGACCCCCAGGGGTTAACTGGAGACAGGGAGGAACTCCTTATAAATGGTCAGCATACTCTATAGTAGGGAGGATTATCACAACAAAACAAACAAAAGAAGTAATATTTGAATTAAGTGAAATCACTGAATATACCTAAAGGTAGCAGCTCTGTTTACATGTGCAGTCGGTCCAGCGGTCTACTTGGTACAGATAGTTTATAGTCCTTAAGGGCCTTTCAAACGGGAAGCGAGGAACGCAGGTCTCCTCCAGGTCTGGCTCAACGACAGGTCTCCTCCAGGTCTGGCTCAACGACAGGTCTCCTCCAGGTCTGGATCAATGACAGGTCTCCTCCAGGTCTGGATCAACGACAGGTCTGCCTCCAGGTCTGGATCAACGACAGGTCTCCTCCAGGTCTGGATCAACGACAGGTCTCCTCCAGGTCTGGCTCAACGACAGGTCTCCTCCAGGTCTGGATCAATGACAGGTCTCCTCCAGGTCTGGATCAACGACAGGTCTCCTCCAGGTCTGGATCAACGACAGGTCTCCTCCAGGTCTGGATCAACGACAGGTCTCCTCCAGGTCTGGATCAACGACAGGTCTCCTCCAGGTCTGGATCAACGACAGGTCTCCTCCAGGTCTGGATCAACGACAGGTCTCCTCCAGGTCTGGATCAACGACAGGTCTCCTCCAGGTCTGGATCAACGACAGGTCTGCCTCCAGGTCTGGATCAACGACAGGTCTCCTCCAGGTCTGGATCAACGACAGGTCTGCCTCCAGGTCTGGATCAACGACAGGTCTCCTCCAGGTCTGGATCAACGACAGGTCTCCTCCAGGTCTGGATCAACGACAGGTCTCCTCCAGGTCTGGATCAACGACAGGTCTCCTCCAGGTCTGGATCAACGACAGGTCTCCTCCAGGTCTGGATCAACGACAGGTCTCCTCCAGGTCTGGATCAACGACAGGTCTCCTCCAGGTCTGGATCAACACAGGTCTCCTCCAGGTCTGGATCAACACAGGTCTCCTCCAGGTATGGATCAACGACAGGTCTCCTCCAGGTCTGGATCAACACAGGTCTCCTCCAGGTCTGGATCAACGACAGGTCTCCTCCAGGTCTGGATCAACACAGGTCTCCTCCAGGTCTGGATCAACGACAGGTCTGCCTCCAGGTCTGGATCAATGACAGGTCTCCTCCAGGTCTGGATCAACGACAGGTCTCCTCCAGGTCTGGATCAATGACAGGTCTCCTCCAGGTCTGGATCAACGACAGGTCTGCTACAGGTCTGGATCAACGACAGGTCTCCTCCAGGTCTGGATCAACGACAGGTCTCCTCCAGGTCTGGATCAACCACAGGTCTCCTCCAGGTCTGGCTCAACGACAGGTCTCCTCCAGGTCTGGATCAACGACAGGTCTCCTCCAGGTCTGGATCAACGACAGGTCTCCTCCAGGTCTGGATCAACGACCGGTCTCCTTCAGGCCTGGATCAACACAGGTCTCCTCCAGGCCTGGATCAACGACAGGTCTCCTCCAGGTCTGGATCAACGACAGGTCTCCTCCAGGTCTGGATCAACGACAGGTCTCCTCCAGGTCTGGATCAACGACAGGTCTCCTCCAGGTCTGGATCAACGACAGGTCTCCTCCAGGTCTGGATCAACGACAGGTCTCCTCCAGGTCTGGATCAACGACAGGTCTCCTCCAGGTCTGGATCAACGACAGGTCTCCTCCAGGTCTGGATCAACGACAGGTCTCCTCCAGGTCTGGATCAACGACAGGTCTCCTCCAGGTCTGGATCAACGACAGGTCTCCTCCAGGTCTGCTCAAGAGAGGCGCAACAACGCAAGCGTAAAAAAACAGAATCCAGGTCTGATGAGTCGAGCATGCGCGCAACAAATTCACGGGGACCGCGCTCACGTAAAATACGCTTGCGTTGTCGCACCGCGACTGCTCCCCAGTGCTCCGCGCAAAAACACAGGTCTCATTGTAAATGAACTAGAGGCTCGTTATATCGCTTCACATTTGAAAGGTGGTCGTATTCCATTGGCTATAGCCTTCTTTTGTGGCAACAGTTCAACGTTTCCTTGATAACATCAAGAGTCAAGTGAGTGCAGCTTGTTCTCTCCCAGTGAACTTGATACGTGCTGCAAGGCCAGTACCGCTGGATGGAAATAGCACTGGAGATCTAGAGGTTGCTAGTTTTCTTCCCCCTTCTTTGTTCTAAAAGGAAAAGGGCAACATGACCTCTTGCAGCATCAGAGTGAGAGAGAGAGAGAGTAAGAGATACAGAGAGAGAGAGTAAGAGATACAGAGAGAGAGAGAGTAAGAGATACAGAGAGAGAGAGAGTAAGAGATACAGAGAGAGAGCAAAGGAAGAGGCAGGTACATTAGAGACACTAAGCACAGCGGGATGCAACGGTGTGAACTCCTTAAATCACTCACTCACGTGTGCACGTGCGCATGCACACGCACGCACGTGCACACACGCGCACGCGCACACACACACACACACACACACACACACACATGCACACACACACACACACACACACACACACACACACACACGCGCACACACACGCACACACACACACACACACACGCACGCACACACATGCACACATGCGTTTCCTTAGTAACATCAAGAGTCATCATGTTACTAAGGGAACGGCTGTTAATACCAGGGTGATGGAATGATTCTCTTTTATCCACCATAGACTACTTAAGACCTTCACTTGTGACCAGCAATGATGTTCTGATGAATGACTAACATTCCAGGGGTGATAATGGGAGAATTTTTTTTATATATAATTCACATTATTAGTTCTTATGTATTTATCCATCTTAACTCTAATGAATGTGCAAAGATTTAAATAAAATCTTGTAGGGCACTTCATAGTGCACAGTACTGGACAGAGCAGTGAAAATGATTGGATGTTCACTGCCTACACATCACATGTAAACCTTATAAGAGATCCTATTACAGTCACTTGGACAGAAGTACTCGTGATGTGTGCAGGAGAAGGCAAAGCACGCACTTGAATTAAGCAATCAAATTATAATTATATAAAGTTAAACTAAAGCAGAAGTTGCAAGGCAAGCGATCTTCATCTGCAGAAAATTCCATGTATAGCTTTTATTCTCAAGGAATAAACACGTGACTCGAGACACCGTCGGAGCTCTGTGCATAGCCGTGTACACGTTCCTCCTGCTAGAGATGGTACATTCGAAACTGGCCCCCGTAAAATCTGAATCCCCCCCCAACGCCCACCCCTTTTTCCCCTCACTGTATATGTTTCTTTTCCCTTTTTCCCTCCCTTATGATGAATTCCTGTTCTGTTCTTTGTATTTGTATTGAGTTTGTGCTTGAAATGTACTGTAATTCTGCAAACTGTTAATAAATATTTCAATCAATCACATTTTTATACAAACACTTACTAACTAGTGAATCGAATCTACCAATTAAGTGAAGTAAATTCAATGAATAATTTTTTTGTTGACATTGTGTTGTTGTTATTGTTGTTTTGGCTTTCAGTAATGAATAGTAATATCATCGTCATCATCATCATCACTTTTATTTATTCTCGGAATTCTCGGAATTGAGGGCAAGCCCTCATTTTAAATCATGAGGTAATATTCCATCCATATTAAGTGTAACACTGAGACGTGACAAAGTATATACGTATCGTATCACTGTATCGTTACACCCCTAGTCTGAGCAAATAGGCATAGTGTCTATTTTACGGCATGATGATGTACGATGATAAGAGCGCCCCTCACTTCACACAGGTGTGATTTTTTAGTTTAATATTGAGGTTGGGATTTCATTTTTTTAGTTAATCATTTTCGCCATTATAAAAATATGCATTTCATTTTTTTTTTTACAAAGCTTCAATCGAGAGCTGGCCTGATGCTTTGAGGCGAAACAAATGTTGGAAAATGTTAAGAGAGTAAATTGTTTTAATTGCTCGTCTAACTTCATCTTCCAGCCCATTACCAGCCTTACTGACTTTTCCCCTTTAAATGTAATTACAGTATAATGTTTCTTTCTTGTGCTTAATTAATGACCTCACTCAGATTCCTCCTGAGTGTGATTTCCCTTAAGATGTTTTTTAATGTTTCTTTTTGTTTTGTTGTATTTACTTTCACAGGAATGGACTTAAAAGACCCAGAATGCTTATCTAGCCTGCTGCTGCGAGAGTGAGGTCTAGCCAACACCAACTCGGGATTCCTGGATCGCTGCCCTCCACAATTTCCTATCCAACATCAGGTTCTTGAGCTCTGCAGTGTTGTCAGCCAAGCTGTCGCACCGCAGCACGTCTACATACAGTGGTATACGCTTCTTTGTCTATTGTCTATGGGACCCGGTGACTATACCGGCGATAGCAGGCGAACAGGCGATGGTCGAAAAGTGGGCGGAGCCACGTCGTCCGAAAAGATACGAAATAATCTTTTCGGGCGATGACGGGCGATTGGGTGATGTGTCGGCCGATGCTCGCCCGCTGTTAAAACGTACTGAGAGTTTTGATTGATTGATTGATTGATTGATTGATTGATTGATTGATTGATTGAAGAATTTATTAACAGTTTGCAGAATTACAGTACATTTCAAGCACAAACTCAATACAAAGGCTGTTAACTGTGAGTGGACGACCCAATTAAGCATTACACTTGTTTCCAACAGGGTCCACCATGTTCAAATCATCAAAACATTTAGAGACGTACAAATAGACACTTCTATAGACAGAACAGGAATTCATCAAAAAGGAGGTAAAAAGGGAAAAGAAATATATACAGTGAGGGGAAAAAAGGGGGGGGCGGGGGGGGGGGGGGGGAAAGGGGGGGGGCGGGGGGGGGAGAGAGAGAGAGAGAGAGAGAGAGAGAGAGAGAGAGAGGGAGATGACGAAGGGACCCCCACCACATAATTCTAAATGATATAAAACTGTGTTGCATTTTTAAACTTTTTTAGAAAATATGGCAAAGCGAGCTTGCCATATTTCGCTGAGTGTGTCTGTTGACCGTTTTGAGACTAGCTTGGAGGTATTCCATGGCATCGTGCGTTTGTTTGTTGGCTCCAAGGCTCCAAGTGATTCTGAAGCTTTGATGGCTTCCTAGATCACTTTGGCAGCTTATATCGTCAGTGTTGTTTGTTTGTTTTCATTAATTATCTTGTCTAACGCATTTAGACCTGACGTCGAAATTAAAAAAAAGTCTTCTGAAAGAATATATATTCAAAGATTTGTGCCGCATTTTTACGATTTTTCAAAAATAGCAGACCTACAAGCTCGTAGCGCGCCACTCGGTGGTGCGCTATGAGCTTGTAGATTTGCTATTTTTCAATAGCTAAAGTATAACAAAATGCTTAGTTAATACACCAAAAGGGGTTCCCGTCCAGAATGGGCTAATAAAATGCTGGATTCACGTCAATGTGCATTTTCAGATCTTTACATTTGTTTGGGAGAAAATCGTAACAACACAAACAAACTCACAAATGTCCATCTGTCTCCTAGTTTGACATACTTTCCTCACTATAAACAACGCAAAACAATCTATCCCGTTTTGCGCCATCCCTCATCCAGACTGTCAATCTTATAGTTTTTATTGGGCGCTCGGGTGGTGCAGTGGTAAAGTAGCCACCACTGGGTCTGCTTAGGGGTTCAAATCCACCGTGGTCAGGGACAAGTTACCCATTGGGCCAGTGGGGCCGTGGCCCAGGGGCCCTTGGCTCTCAGGGGCCCTTCGGGGAAATTGTACCGCGATGTACTAGGTTTGATGCCCTGAAAAGGCCCTTTATTGGCTGTTAATTTTGTTAAACTTAGGTTTAAAAAAAAATCACACCCGTGTGAACTGAGTGGTGTAAGGTCTTATATAGACTGATCAGCTGTGGTCTGACGTAATGTCTGACGTAATGAAATCACACCCGTGTGAACTGGGTGACCATAGCAACCGTGCTCATTTTTTGAGCACAGACAGACAGACTAACAAAGCCAGTTGTAGGAGTGGTTTACACCACTCAAAAGATGATAAAAACACGGAAAAACACAAATGTCACACGCACGCGCACTATGGGGGCCCTGCAAATATTAGCGGCCCAGGGGCCCTCGTAGGGGTTAATCCGTCCCTGACCGTGGTGCATCCGGCTTTGGCAAGCGCCTACATACGAACACAATAGGCTCTATTATGCACACAGAATTACTCTTCCTACTTCCGGGACACTTCCCTACTTCCTTCACAGGTGTTACCGATGATACTAATTAACCCATTTTGGGCGGGAACCCCTTTTGGTGTTTTAAGAATTATGTTATACTTTAGCTATTGAAAAATAGCAGATCTACAAGCTCATAGCGCTGCACCGAGTGCCGTGCTATGAACTTGAATATATATTGTTACAGAGTGAGTTTTTAACTCAAATCTTTGCTACTGGGAGGGTCCCTGGAACAACATTATTTTCAGATGGGGGTCGGCGGGCCAATGTCATATATTTGGGGTCCTTGACTTGAATATGTTTGAGAACGACTGACAGAAACATGGGTTTTTCAGGATTTAGAATTTAGAAGACATTTTTTAAATTTCGATGTCAGGCCTAAATGTTAAAATGCTCTGTTCCGTTTAGTGTGCAGTGGTTCTCAAAGGACCCCCATGACCCAGAGTTACAGACCCGTACGGGGCCATTTGGAACCCAGAGTTACAGACCCATACGGGGCCATTTGGAACCCAGAGTTACAGACCCATACGGGGCCATTTGGAACCCAGAGTTACAGACCCATACGGGGCCATTTGGAACCCAGAGTTACAGACCCATACGGGGCCATTTGGAACCCACTCAAGGACACTTTGAGACCCACTGGGGTAGCAGAGTGTTTCCAGTGAGCCAACCAAGGGGCCAGTGAGGCTATTCAACGTTGAAGCTCTGGGCCCTAGTGGTAGGAGGAGGGACTACAGGCGGACCCGTGGATTCATGACCGGGAAACCCCGTGCAGCTGGGCTTTAACATTGAGCGCTCGGTTGCACTTCCGCATTTGACCACCAAAATGTGGTGGTCAAATGCGGAAGTAGACGTTCTGAGACGGTACTTCCGGCAGTCTTCCGGGTGCTTCAAAACGCCACTGAGCAACTTCCACTGACATGAATAGCTGGGGGGGTGGAGCTTCGCGCCAGTTCAGTCTCTATCCTTTTATATACTCTATGGAGCCAACACGCACAACAGCAGCACTCTGACTTTGTTTGACCCGAATGGAACAGAGCCTTCATTAGTATCAGTGGTAACACCTGTGAAGGAAGGAAGTATGGAGGGAATTGGGGCCCAAGTTCTTTCCAAAATGGCGTGCACGCATAGAGCCCATTGGCTCATGTTTGGGGAGGGAAGCCAGGTGATATTTGTCACTACAAATCATCATAGGTGATCAGAACAGGTCAACATAAAATTGACATGTTGCTACAGAGCTGTGACCGGCGTCCGGCACATGGAAATATATAGCTTTGATGCCAAACAACATGTCATATCATGTGAGACATGACTATAACCCCTCACGAAAGCTCACTTTAAGTGAGCTTCTTCTGAATGTATCAACATAATATGTGTAATATATGTTGATTACATTCAGAAGACGCTACATGGATATTATCAAACCATTATGACCACCTATATTGTGTTAGTTTGACTGCCCATAAAGCAGTGAATTTGGGATATCATACCATTAAATCACAAACAAGTAGAATACCTTATACAGTGAAATAGCCGTATCTGCAGTTCTGAAAGGCATAAACTTTTGATAATTTACAGTGTAACTACAGTAATATGTATTTACACAAATACATAATAGTGCACTACTTTTGGGAGTGTTGATATTTTGTCAGATATTTTTGAGTGGTGTAATTGAGTGGTGTAAACCACTCCTACAACTGGCTTTGTTAGTTTACGTGTCTGTCCGTACCAAACAAAAATGAGCATGGTTGCTATGGTCACCCAGTTCACCCGGGTGTGATTTCAGCTTTGTTAGTTTACGTGTCTGTTCGTACCAAAAAATGAGCATGGTTGCTATGGTCACCCAGTTCACACGGGTGTGATTTAATTACGTCAGACATTACGTCAGACCACAGCTGATCAGTCTATATAATACCTTACACCACTCAGTTCACACGGGTGTGATTTTTTATTATTGTGAAACAATTGTTAAATATTCCCCTCCCTGATGATGTTTGACAACTTCTAGTTCAGTGAAGTTCATCTCAGTTCATCTACAGTAGTTTTCCTCTCCCGTGCTTCTAGTCAAAACCTTTTTGGGACACCTTTTATTACTGCCAGGATGCAAACCAAAACCCATCAAACATGGCCTCGATTAGACCTGGCAGGCCCACTGCAGCCCTTTGCTTTGGGTAGCCCTTGTGTGTGTGTGCCGTTATCGCTCCATCTGTCCCGTTCGGATCTGCCATGACGCTGACAAGGCGGCTGATGACTTTCACTCCCCATTAGATCCCATGCATCCTTTTAACAAATACAAAGATCTGGCTGTAGTCAGATAAAGGGCTTAGCTGTGGAACGCACACCGTCCGAAATATAATCACTCCAATATGGTGTGTTATCATGTGTGGCGCCGGTGAGAACGCTATAATAGGAAGCAGTCATTGGGTTTAACGCGTTTAGACCTGACACTAGATTCTACTATATTACTTCTAAATCCTAACTGTATTCTGAAAAACCTCATGTTTCTGTGTTTCAGTGGTGCTCAACCTTTTTCATGTCAAAGACCCCCAGAATGTTCTTTATTTGGCCACGGAACCCCATCTGAAAATATGTTGTTCCAGGGCCAGAAGCAAATATTTGAGTTAAAAACATTCGCTCTGAAAGAATATATATATTCAAAGATTTGCGCCACATTTTCAAGATTTTTCAAAAAATTGCAGATCTACAAGCTCATAGCACGGCACTCGGTGCCGCGCTATGAGCTTGTTTTTCAATAGCTAAAGTATAACATAATGCTTCAAACACCAAAAGGGGTTCCCACCCAGAATGGATTAAGTTGCCCGTGTAACCATGACAATGGCATGAGCCACAGTACAGGAACTCTTGTTAGCTGCTGCTGCTGCTGCAATAGGTTTTCGACCCTTTTTCATGTCAAGCTGTTCCCATAATTTATTCTGCATTTGATCATGAGCCACGGACCACCATTTGATGACATTTATGGCTCTATTTTGCATTTTCGTCCATGCCTAAACTACTTTGCCTTGTAGATTGGCTATTTTAACTATTCAAAAATGTTTTTCAAAATTGTAAAAAAGGCAAAGTAGTTTAGGCATAAGGGTTTAGCACATAAATAGAGCCCTTTTAGCCTCTCAGACCCCAAACTAAAGATTATTTTGTTGTCGTATTGGATAAGATTTTAGCCACAATTCCATGCTGTATTGATGTTGGTACCATTAGGAGAGATAACAGGCAAACGTCGATTCAAAACAACAATTATTCCACATTCTCTAAAATGTGTAAATGTGTAACTCTTGAGAGCGTAAAATGAAACCAAATGGACCCGTAAGGGTGCATTTGGTTTCATTTTACACTCTCAAGAGTTAAAGATCTGTAAGGGTCTATTTGGTTGCCGCAACTCTCCATCATTTTGCTCCATCATTTTGCCGGGGACCACTTGGAACACCCCTTGAGGACCACATGGTGGTCCCCGGACCACTGGTTGAGAACCCCTGGCGTAGACCGTACTGTCCACTCCACCTCTGCAGAATGGCAGCAGCATATCTGCTGCATGCGCAGCCATCTGGGGTTGACACACACATTTGGTCATCAGGCCCATATTGTGCTCAGTGGAATGATGCGGAATATAGATGGTGGTTGGGTACATGTGTCTGTCTGTGTGTGTGTGTGTGTGTGTGTGTGTGTGTGTGTGTGTGTGTGTGTGTGTGTGTGTGTGTGTGTGTGTGTGTGTGTGTGTGTGTGTGTGTGTGTGTGTGTGTGTGTGTGTGGGAGGGAGGGGAGGGGGGTTGATCTGAACGAATCACGTGGCAGTGTTGGCGATGCAGGGAAGTGAGAAACGGAAGGAGAGATGGGAGAGAGAGAGATGACAGAACATATGCTGATCTGTCTACAGAACACGCCATCAATCTAAAGTTATGTGTGCTCACCTGAAAATGGGCTGACATTCCTCTCTCTCTCTCTCTCTCTAGTGACAGGACCATTTAGCGAACCCAGGACCTAGTCGTGCTATAAACCAGGGGTTCTCAACGTTTTTGGCCGGGGACCCCCGGAAATGCTTTGGCAATGTCTCGGGACCCCCGCCCCGCCCCGCCCCCTCCCGACCCCCAATATAAATTGACTGCTACAATAACCTTAAACCATTTTGGGCGGGAACCCCTTTTGGTGTTTTAAGCATTGTTATAATTTAGCTATTGAAAAATAGCAGATCTACAAGCTCGTAGCGCGCCACCGAGTGGCGCGCTACGAGCTTGTAGGTCTGCTATTTTTGAAAAATCGTGAAAATAAAATGTATTTATTTATTTATTTTCCTTTTTTTTTCTGAAAATAATTTGGGGACCCCCTAAAATAATTTGGCGACCCCCCGAGGGGTCGCGACCCACGGGTTGAGAACCCCTGCTATAAACCACTGAACCACTGTGCCAGAATCTGGGATTCTCAGATTGATTCAGAGGAGGCTCAATGAGCATGACAGAGGGTTGTCGTCCAGTGTATAGTGTAGAGTGTTGTCGTCCAGTGTATAGTGTAGAGTGTTGTCGTCCAGTGTATAGTGCAGAGTGTTGTCGTCCAGTGTATAGTGTAGAGTGTTGTCGTCCAGTGTATAGTGTAGAGTGTTGTCGTCCAGTGTATAGTGTAGAGTGTTGTCGTCCAGTGTATAGTGTAGAGTGTTGTCGTCCAGTGTATAGTGTAGAGTGTTGTCGTCCAGTGTATAGTGTAGAGTGTTGTCGTCCAGTGTATAGTGTAGAGTGTTGTCGTCCAGTGTATAGTGTAGAGTGTTGTCGTCCAGTGTATAGTGTAGAGTGTTGTCGTCCAGTGTATAGTGTAGAGTGTTGTCGTCCAGTGTATAGTGTAGAGTGTTGTCGTCCAGTGTATAGTGTAGAGTGTTGTCGTCCAGTGTATAGTGTAGAGTGTTGTCGTCCAGTGTATAGTGTAGAGTGTTGTCGTCCAGTGTATAGTGTAGAGTGTTGTCGTCCAGTGTATAGTGTAGAGTGTTGTCGTCCAGTGTATAGTGTAGAGTGTTGTCGTCCAGTGTATAGTGTAGAGTGTTGTCGTCCAGTGTATAGTGTAGAGTGTTGTCGTCCAGTGTATAGTGTAGAGTGTTGTCGTCCAGTGTATAGTGTAGAGTGTTGTCGTCCAGTGTATAGTGTAGAGTGTTGTCGTCCAGTGTATAGTGTAGAGTGTTGTCGTCCAGTGTATAGTGTAGAGTGTTGTCGTCCAGTGTATAGTGTAGAGTGTTGTCGTCCAGTGTATAGTGTAGAGTGTTGTCGTCCAGTGTATAGTGTAGAGTGTTGTCGTCCAGTGTATAGTGTAGAGTGTTGTCGTCCAGTGTATAGTGTAGAGTGTTGTCGTCCAGTGTATAGTGTAGAGTGTTGTCGTCCAGTGTATAGTGTAGAGTGTTGTCGTCCAGTGTATAGTGTAGAGTGTTGTCGTCCAGTGTATAGTGTAGAGTGTTGTCGTCCAGTGTATAGTGTAGAGTGTTGTCGTCCAGTGTATAGTGTAGAGTGTTGTCGTCCAGTGTATAGTGTAGAGTGTTGTCGTCCAGTGTATAGTGTAGAGTGTTGTCGTCCAGTGTATAGTGTAGAGTGTTGTCGTCCAGTGTATAGTGTAGAGTGTTGTCGTCCAGTGTATAGTGTAGAGTGTTGTCGTCCAGTGTATAGTGTAGAGTGTTGTCGTCCAGTGTATAGTGTAGAGTGTTGTCGTCCAGTGTATAGTGTAGAGTGTTGTCGTCCAGTGTATAGTGTAGAGTGTTGTCGTCCAGTGTATAGTGTAGAGTGTTGTCGTCCAGTGTATAGTGTAGAGTGTTGTCGTCCAGTGTATAGTGTAGAGTGTTGTCGTCCAGTGTATAGTGTAGAGTGTTGTCGTCCAGTGTATAGTGTAGAGTGTTGTCGTCCAGTGTATAGTGTAGAGTGTTGTCGTCCAGTGTATAGTGTAGAGTGTTGTCGTCCAGTGTATAGTGTAGAGTGTTGTCGTCCAGTGTATAGTGTAGAGTGTTGTCGTCCAGTGTATAGTGTAGAGTGTTGTCGTCCAGTGTATAGTGTAGAGTGTTGTCGTCCAGTGTATAGTGTAGAGTGTTGTCGTCCAGTGTATAGTGTAGAGTGTTGTCGTCCAGTGTATAGTGTAGAGTGTTGTCGTCCAGTGTATAGTGTAGAGTGTTGTCGTCCAGTGTATAGTGTAGAGTGTTGTCGTCCAGTGTATAGTGTAGAGTGTTGTCGTCCAGTGTATAGTGTAGAGTGTTGTCGTCCAGTGTATAGTGTAGAGTGTTGTCGTCCAGTGTATAGTGTAGAGTGTTGTCGTCCAGTGTATAGTGTAGAGTGTTGTCGTCCAGTGTATAGTGTAGAGTGTTGTCGTCCAGTGTATAGTGTAGAGTGTTGTCGTCCAGTGTATAGTGTAGAGTGTTGTCGTCCAGTGTATAGTGTAGAGTGTTGTCGTCCAGTGTATAGTGTAGAGTGTTGTCGTCCAGTGTATAGTGTAGAGTGTTGTCGTCCAGTGTATAGTGTAGAGTGTTGTCGTCCAGTGTATAGTGTAGAGTGTTGTCGTCCAGTGTATAGTGTAGAGTGTTGTCGTCCAGTGTATAGTGTAGAGTGTTGTCGTCCAGTGTATAGTGTAGAGTGTTGTCGTCCAGTGTATAGTGTAGAGTGTTGTCGTCCAGTGTATAGTGTAGAGTGTTGTCGTCCAGTGTATAGTGTAGAGTGTTGTCGTCCAGTGTATAGTGTAGAGTGTTGTCGTCCAGTGTATAGTGTAGAGTGTTGTCGTCCAGTGTATAGTGTAGAGTGTTGTCGTCCAGTGTATAGTGTACAGTGTTGTCGTCCAGTGTATAGTGTAGAGTGTTGTCGACCTCGTGTGCAGTTCAAATTCACCAAGAGCATCATTTTCAGTGAGCTTAATATAGGCTCTCATTTATTGCCACTGTTCTCCAGTGTCTCATCATAACGCCCACCTACAGTGTGTTGGATTACGGTGGGTTTATTACTCGTGTGGTCGACTTCATGTCCACTTAGACTCAAGGATGACCTGCTTAGAAACAAACTCACCTTTTCTCCATTGCCTTCAGCTCCTAGTTTCTGTGATCGTTTTAAACCTCTTTTTATTGTTATTAGTAGGCCAGTTGTTGTTTCATGTTCTTTATGATGTTGTTATATTGTATTTGAAGTATTGCTAAACGTTTGTTAATTTTGTATTTTATGATGTAATTTTTGAGTGGTGTAAACCACTCCTACGACTGGCTTTGTTAGTTTACGTGTCTGTCTGTCTGTGCTCAAAAAATGAGCATGGTTGCTACGGTCACCCAGTTCACCCGGGTGCGATTTCATTGCGTCAGGCATTACGTCAGCTGATCAGGCTATATAAGACCTTACACCACTCAGTTCACACAGGTGTGATTTTTTATATGGAAAGCACTTTGGGTCAACTTCTGTTGTTTTTAAAATGTGCTATATAAATAAAGGTGACTTGACTAGAACTGTAGGTGGGGAAAAGGTCAGGCTCACTGTAGTGTATAGCCTCGGAAATCCAGACGTTTTTAACCCATTTTGAGAGGGAACCCCTTTTGGTGTTACATACATTATGTTATAATTTAGCTATTGAAAAAAAGCAGATCTATACAAGAACTTGTAGGTCTGCTATTTTTGAAAAATCGTTAAAATGTGCCTCAAATCTTTCAGAAAAAAAGATGTCATGATTTAGAAGATATTTTTTTAAATGTCGACGTCATGTTAATCACACATGACGACCTCACGATGTTCATGAAATTCCTTCAAAAGTCTTTAATCACTGCATATATTGTTGCGGTCTTGACAGACAGGGATATAAACGGCAACTGGTTGGTGGAAACCACCTACAAACATGTTGCAGTATGTTTATTTTTTAAACTTTTTTTTTATCCCACAATTTTATAATAAATAACCCTTTCTTTCACCCAGTGTCAATTATCTACTGTAATCCTGGGCTTTACACTCCCTCTGCCAACCTGGGGAGAGCAACGGACTGATACTTCCTTCTATGCATGAGGAGTCCAAGACGCTTCTTTTCGCCTGACAGGGGGGAGTTTTCCCCGGGTTGGACGTACTGTATAGCTCGTGGAAGGAACACGTTATTCCAACCATCCAGTTCCTTTCCCCTCCATCAGGCGCCTCGGCTGGCCAGGGGGAGGCAGTATAGAGACCAGTTCTTATCCCCTCCATCAGGCGCCTCGGCTGGCCAGGGGGAGGCAGTATAGAGACCAGTTCCGTTCCTTTCCATCAGGCGCCCCGGCTGGCCAGGGGGAGGCAGTATAGAGACCAGTTCCTTTCCCCTCCATCAGGCGCCTCGGCTGGCCAGGGGGAGGCAGTATAGAGACCAGTTCCTTTCCCCTCCATCAGGCGCCTCGGCTGGCCAGGGGGAGGCAGTATAGAGACCAGTTCCGTTCCCCTCCATCAGGCGCCTCGGCTGGCCAGGGGGAGGCAGTTTAGAGACCAGTTCCTTTCCCTTCCATCAGGCACCTCGGCTGGCCAGGGGGAGGCAGTATAGAGACCAGTTCCGTTCCCCTCCATCAGGCGCCTCGGCTGGCCAGGGGGAGGCAGTTTAGAGACCAGTTCCTTTCCCCTCCATCAGGCGCCTCGGCTGGCCAGGGGGAGGCAGTTTAGAGACCAGTTCCTTTCCCCTCCATCAGGCGCCTCGGCTGGCCAGGGGGAGGCAGTATAGAGACCAGTTCCTTTCCCCTCCATCAGGCGCCTCGGCTGGCCAGGGGGAGGCAGTATAGAGACCAGTTCCTTTCCCCTCCATCAGGCGCCTCGGCTAGCCAGGGGGAGGTAGTTTAGAGACCAGGATTATGTTATTAATTTCTAGTGATAATTATTTGTTTGACTGATATATTTGAATCTCTTGACTTGACAGAGATGTTTTATTTGGTATTTATTTGATGTTTTATTATTTGGTCTGGTACATTCTAATGTTGCTCTTTTATTCACGCCGTTAGCCCATAATTCTGTGAACACAAAAATATGAATACTCTTATTTATATATCTCTTTATTATAAAAAGAGATTTTATACGAATGGCACACCAATAAAAGGCTATATAGTGATGTGCGTTACAGCTAAATGCATCAATTGCACAGCTCGGCAGTACATAAGCCTGTCACCCTTTTTTTCTCTCTCTCGATGCAAAGCACATTTAATTCCTTGATAACATACCCCCATTGACTCTGCACGAGAGTGCTAGAGAGAGACAGAAATCCCGGTTTTATACCATCTATCTCGGCGTGTCTCATTGTACATAAGCCACGTTTTATACCATCTATCTCGGCGTGTCTCATTGTACATAAGCCAATGAGCCCTAATAAGTTAACCGGTTTAGCACGGGAACGCATCCGTGTCGCTTTCAGCTTTTATTATTAACCACTTTTTAACCATCATTCTCCAAACTTCAGCTGTTGAAAAAATAGCAGATCTACAAGCTCATAGCGCGGCACCGAGTGCCGTGCTATGAGCTTGTATATCTGCTATTTTGGAAAAATCTTCAAAATGTGTGCAAATCTTTGAATATATATTCTTTCCCAGTGAATTGCTTTTAACTCAAATCTTTGCTTCTGGAGGGGTCTCTGGAACAACATATTTTCTAAATGGGAGCCAAATGAAATGGGGCCAAATGGGGAAATTAATTATAAATGGGGCCCAAATACATATAATTATGGACATTCCTTGACATGAAATTCTTTGAGAACCGTACTGATATGGAAACATAGGTTTTTTCTGAAAACTGTCATGATTTAGAAGACATTATAATCAGTTATCTGCAGGTCTAAACGGGTTAAACCGATAATGACGAAGAACAAAAAGAAAACAGTCTTAAATCATCAAGCTAAAGCCTCCGATGTCCTCCCCAACACCCATCAGAATCCATAAGAATGTGGGCCATTAGAACATGACTCAGCGGCCTGTGTTTTCATTATTAGAAGAGAGAAAAGAGGGGAGTTAACCCACTTCGACCTGAGGACGATTCTACAAATGCCTTCTAAATGCTGACAGCTTTCTGAAAAACCCTATGTTTCTATATCAGTGGTTCTCAAACCGTTTCATGTCAAGGACCCCCGAAAATATATGTAATTGGCCGCCGACACCCATCTGAAAATATGTTGTTCCAGGGACCTGTGGCAGCGGTGGCCGAACGGTTTGCGGAGCGGTCTTGATACCGGAAGGTCGCCAGTTCGTATCCCCGGACCGGCACGTTAAAATTACCACCGCTGAAGTGCCCTTGAGCAAGGCATTGAACCACTACCATGAAATGTTCTATGAGCAGGGCCTGGCTGTAAACAAGTATCTGATGCTTAGTCCAGTTACCCTGGGTAAATATAGTAACTTTGCTTTGCTTTGCTTTACCTCCCCAGAAGCAAAAGATTCACTCTGAAAGAATATATATTCAAAGATTTGCGCCCACATTTTCACTATTTTTCAAAAAAAATAGCAGATCTACAAGCTCGTAGCGCGGCACTCGGTGCCGCGCTACGAGCTTGTAGATCTGCTATTTATCAATAGCTGAAGTATAACATAATGCTTTAAACACTAAAAGGGGTTTCCCGCCGAGAGCGGGTTAAAAGCACGCGGGGTAAACAAAGGAGACGATGAGGGGGGAAGACAATCTATCATAATTAGATGCAGCGGCAAGAAGAGTAAAAAAAGAAAAAAAAAAAGTGTGGCCTCTTTTTTTTTTTTTTATAGACGACCACTAATTGAAGAGCGAGTACAGAGCCGGTTCTACAGCATATTAGCTTTTAATTACTCTAAACGACGCACACACGCACGCACGTGCACACACACACATGGCTTTGTTTTTTTCTACAGCCGTTCAAATACACACTCTGTGCTCAAGATCCGTCTCCATGGCTTTGTAGTTTGTAGTGTGCACTCATCCCTGGTGAGTTCATTACTCTCCTTTTTAGAAGCCAGAACACTCCGAATCATAACCTAATCATTATTCAATATACCAATGTTTAGTAGAATAACCCATTTAGACCTGATGAGGCCGATTCTACAAAAATGGCTTCAGTTTTCTGAAAAAAAACCTATGTTACCCCCCATCTGAAAATATGTTGTCCCAGGGACCTCCTGCAGAAACGTTAAAAACGTTCGCTCCGAAAGAATATACATTCAAAGATGCGCCACATTTTCACGATTTTTCAAAAATAGCAGCACTACAAGCTCATAGCGCGGCACTCGGTGCCACGCTACGAGCTTGTAGATCTGCTATTTTTCAATAGCTAAACTATATCATAATGCACTACCATGACTGAAGTAAAATGTGACAGAAGTAGCATGTGCTTAAATTCATATTTAGAAAATGTTTCAGATGTCAAAAAATTCTGAGATGATGGAATTTTGATGGATGATGATGGTCATGGAAGGGGAACCTTCTGAAAGCTTCATGGGCAAAGATAATACACTTCAAAATCTAAATAAAAATAGGTCAAAATAACCTCTCAGTCATGCTAGTGTAAACACCAAAAGTGGTTCCCGTCCTGAATGGCATAATTATTACATATTTTTCATGCTGCTCACTGATGGAAACGTCTCGCTGCAACCGCGCTGCAATTTTCTGCTTGAGGGTCCGCTCCCTGACGCAAGCATGAAAAGTTTGTCAGCTTCCATTATTTATTTTGGCCTAACGAGTCTGACTTGCATCTGCCGAGAACGTCGTCGGCGTCAACAGCGGATCAGGCGTTCATTAACCCTTTTAGACCCGATGTCGAAATTAAAAAAAAAAAAAAGTCTTCTAAAATTTAGAAGACTTTTTTTTTTTAAATTTAATTAAATTTTCAGAAAGACTTTTTTTTTTTTTAATTTAATTTAATTTTCAGAAAACAGTCATGATTTAGAATCTAAATCATGACAGTTTTCTGAAAACGCTATACGTTTCTATATCAGTGGTTCTCAAGCTATTTCACGTGAAGGACCCCCAGAATTATATGTAATTGGCCGCCGACCCCCATCTGAAAATATGTTGTTCCAGGGACCCCCCCAGAAGCAAAGATTTGAGTTAAAAACGTTCGCTCTGAAAGAATATACGGTATATTTAAAAAAATGCGCTACATTTTCATGATTTTTCAAAAATAGCAGATCTACAAGCTCGTAGCGCGGCACTCGGTGCCGCACTATGAGCTTGTAGATCTGCTATTTTTCAATAGCTATAAAGTATAACATAATGCTTAAAATACACCAAAAAGGGGTTCCCGCCCAGAATGCATTAATTCATGTGACAAGATGTTATACGGCAGCATCTGCTCATGGGATGCAGTGATTGGCGTCAAAGGGATTTTTTTTTTTTTTTTTTTGGGCTGATCTGAGATCTGAGTAGCGATGGACGGACTGCATGTCGATGGTTTGATGTTTGTGCTATACGGCAGAGCAGGCTGTCGAAGCTCCCTTACAACAGTGGATCTCAGAGTGGGTAATAGCTGATGGCTATTGCTATAGGAATAGGAACCAAATGGATACTGAGGCCCCTTTTCCACCGGTTGGTTCCCAATGGGAACCGGTTCAGTTCTTTTTGGTTCTTAGTCCATGAGCCAGAGCTCCAAAATTGGTGGGCAAACTATACCCTATATTAAATTGTTTATATGATCAATACAAGTAAATTAATACATGATAACCGTTCCACAGTAGTAGCTTTTTCATATTTTTGATTATTTTGCATATTTTCATACATAATGCCTCATTTGCATATTTCAAAATGTAAAATGTGTAATACAATAAATCATTGTTTTCGTGTAAGTACTCAATTGGGGAAGGTTCATGGTGATAACAATCTAATATAGGTATGGTTTTGCCCACTCAATTCATAATTAACGTTTCAATTTTGGAGCTCTGGCTCATGGACTAAGAACCAAAAAGAACTGAACCGGTTCCCAACTGGTGGAAAAGGGGCCTGAATGTGACTGTAAAGGTGGTTGCACACTGGGCGCGTTTTTCGGAAAAAACGGTGGAGAAACGCCGCTAAAAATGGGAAAAACTCGCTCTGTGTGCTGCAGGGACCTGAGAGTGTACAAAGGGTACCATTAATGGACACTGAATGTGGCTGTAACTCTAAGAGTGTACAAAGGGAACCAAATGGACATGTGGCTGTAACATGAGAGCCCCGATTTATATTGTAAAATCTTTGGGCGACTGTGGCTCAAGAGGTAGAGCAGGTCGTCCAATGATCGATGGGTCGGCGGTTCGAATCCCGGCTCCTCCTGTCTACATGTCGAAGTGTCCTTGGGCAAGACACTGAACCCCAAATTGCTCCCGATGTGCTGGTTGGTACCTTGCATGGCTTCCGCTGCAATCGGTGTATGAATGTGTGTGTGAATGGGTGAATATAATGCACAATCTATGTAAAGCGCCTTGGATAAAGGCGCTATATAAATGCACCATTTACCATTTACCATTTATTGTTAATTTAACTCTGAGAGTGGGTTAGGGTTAGGGTACAAATGGAACCAAACCAAATTTGGTTCCATTTGTACACTTTCAGAGTTATGGTGGTATGTGGTCTGAAGCAAGGGTTCTCAAAGTGGGGTCCGGGGACCCCCAGGGCCCTATACATCAGCTATTAAAAAAATAAAAATAAAAGTGTTGACATTCTTTGCAAATGTTAGAATATTTTTTTTTACATTTTTAACACCACAACTCTTGTATGGGGCACAAGAGCTCTTCCTTGGCACAACATATTTTCAGATGGGGGCCCGCGGCCAAGTACACATTCATTCAGGGGTCCTTGACATTAAAAAGTTTGAGAACCACTGCCCTATTTAAACGTTTTACAAGCCAGCTAGACTCCAAAAAAAGTAGTTTATTTTTTTATTTTTGTGTTATGTTGTTTTGGAATCATTAGGGTAAAAAAAAAAAAAAGATGTGTCAAGATTGTTTTAAGTTGATCAATGTGTTGGTATATGTATTGGCTGCACCAAGGGCACCCACATCATTTACATCATCTGCATACAAACTACAGTACTTCCTTATCTAGAGGACAGCAGCCACTGAACCATGACCCTGCCTTTTCACATGCACGAACACACGCACGCACACGCGTGTGTGTGCCAATGCGTTTTACACAGAAGCAGTCCCCTCTCTCTCTCTCTAGAGTTATTGTGACCCATGAAACGTCCCGTTGCATGGATTAAAGGAGTGTGCGCTAGCTATGAGAAGCATGCAGGCGGCTATAATGGCTGATGGTATGATAGGCGCCATAGACAGTCGCTAACTCTTGGAAGCTAATTAACCCCTTTGTCCTCAACCATTCATTCATAGGGGACTTGATGGAAAGGCTATAGCGGAGCAACTAGCATCCTCCCGTATAAACCGCACAATATAGATTAGCCGAGAGCAGAAAGGACGATTAAAAGAAAACTAGCATGCTAATGTTAGTGTTCTGAATGGGTAGTTCATTTGCAACTTAACCCATTTGGGCCGATTCTACAAAAATGTCTTCTAAATCCATGTTTCTATGTGTGGTTCTCAACCTTTTTCATGTCAAGGACCCCCAAAATTATGTAATTGGCCGCCGACCCCCCCATCTGATAAATCTGTTGTTTCAGGGATCCCCTAGAAGCATTTGAGTTAAAAAAAATTCGCTCTGAATTATATAAGATTTGCGCCACATTTTCACGATTTTTCAAAAATAGCAGACCTACAAGCTCATAGCGCTATTACTACGAGCTTGTAGATCTGCTATTTTTCAATAGCTAAAGTATAACATAATCCTTAAAACACCAAAAGGGGTTCCCGCTCAGAATGGGTTAAAGGGATATTTCACTTTAAAAAAAACGTTGTCATTTCATTGTCTACTCAGTCTTATGTGAACACCCCAGACAGTTATGTTGCTTGATTCAGTATTTAGATATTTGATATTAATTTGATGCCCCGCCCACTTCCTATACAAACCTACTGTAACTTCAAACTTTATTTTAACCATGATAGATTCATCGAAAACCCCCGACTTTTTTAATGGTGACTGATACTGTCCTTCTAATGTGAGGGAACCGTGTTTTTTCATTTGCTGTTCATTTGCTGCACGTCGTGCTACGTGGCAGACCACGTAGCACGACGGAGGAGACTAAAGGATACAAAATTATATTAAAAATAAATGGAAACAGTAAAGGAAAAAACACAGCCCCTTCACGTATTAGAAGGGCAGTATCAGTCAACAGAAAAAAGGTTGAGTGTTTTCGATGTAGCGTTAAGACGACCGGATCAAGGTTTGTGAGGGGTGCGTTAAGACGACCGGATCAAGGTTGGTGAGGGGGGCGTTAAGACGACCGGATCAAGGTTGGTGAGGGGTGCGTTAAGACGACCGGATCAAGGTTGGTGAGGGGTGCGTTAAGACGACCGGATCAAGGTTGGTGAGGGGTGCGTTAAAACGACCGGATTAAGGTTGGTGAGGGGTGCGTTAAGACAACCGGATTAAGGTTGGTGAGGGGTGCGTTAAGACAACCGGATTAAGGTTGGTGAGGGGTGCGTTAAGGGTTGGGAGAGGGTTAAGGTTAGGTTTAGGTGTGCTGCCCTGTGGGAGGTTAGGTAAAACAAAGTACCAAACAAAGAATATTTGATTTCGCCATCTTTGTTGAAGAAGAGTCTGGGCAATTAAGGTTTAGTCTTACTAGATGTACTAAAAGTTTCTCAATCTTATATTTAGATTTAGTCTGGCTTAATCTAGTTACCTCTGAGGTAGGTTTCTGGAGGTCAATGATTAAAGTGTGATTACCTTTGAGGGGATTAAGTCCACCCATCAAGCCCATTAGTGTCAACCTCAGACTATCAGATCATGGTCTGATTTTGAATCTAAATGGCTTTGTGTTTCTGCTATTGTCCTGGCTCTGCTCTAATTAAGAGCAATTTAGAAGTTTAGCATTTAATGGTTTGTTAACTACCCAGTTTCCTGTAAAGGATTGGTATTGTTTAAGCCTTGTGGAAGCCAAGACGATCTTATCAACCTAATGCATGTAGTCTTGGAGCCTACTGGCTGTGATTAGGAAACACGGAGGTGACTGCGCTGCTCCGTGCTTGCGTTTAGGTTAGGTTTAGGTTAGGGTATGAGGTGGGTTGTCGTTCTCAGTAGGCTCCCAACATGTGCTGTGCAGTAGGTCGATAACATCATCTTGATAAGTAACCTACTGGTGCTTATCGGTTGATTTTGACTCGAAACCGCTAGAGAATGAGACTATTAGCAGGACACTGCTAAAGACACCAGGACTAGTGCTGTGGGAACCAACACACGGGCAGCGGTCACGAGGACATCCCACATTAACATAAATATGTGGATCTACTCAAGAACGGCGCAGGAGCTCAAAGCACCAACGTGTCTCCTGTCTGTATCTGGGTTCAAACAAACATGTACTGTATGACACAACGAGCTGGCCAGATGTACTGTATGGAGAACCGGGATGACATGGAAGGAAGCGACGATGGAGGACTCGTCTGAGGACGACCTAGAAAGAATCTATACATGTGCAGTGAAATCTCTTCCCGTCCGCCCGTCCCCCGCATATATCTCGAGAACCATCCGACTGATCCATTTCAAACTCGTATCGCGCCGAAGGACAAGCGATGTGCCGAGTGGGAAGACGTATACGATCAAGATCGGCAAGAGATCCCTGAAGCAAGGTTTCCGTTACATTATACCGCCGCTATATCTTTCTGTATAGCTCCCAACGACCCCTGGGCTTGACCCGTCTGTTATTGACCGCATGTCTGTCCAGCATTACAAGCTGGATGAGTGAGAATCTTCTACAAGTCAAATGAGGATAAGACAGAAGTTCTCATAGCTGGTTTATAGTGAGCAGAGAGAGAATCAATAGTAACCTGACTGTAGAAAGTAACACTAAAGTATGAAGAACCTGAGGGGTTATTATTGACTGAACTTCAATACACACATTAATCATACTAGAAAGATTGCATTCTTTCATCTTAGAAACATTGCGCAAATTGGAGCCTATATCTATCGCTAGACGATGCAACAAACGTTGATTCGACTTGATTGCTGCAATGCCCTTTTTTCTGGTCTGCCAGAATGCGGCAGCCAGAGTTCTAACTAAAACTAAAGATGAGAGAACATAGCGGTATATTATATTACTCCACTTGTAGCCTCACTACATTGGCTCCCGGTAGTTTTTTAGGATTGATTTTAAACTTATTTTACTTGTTTATAAAGCTCTCAATGGTCTCGCACCTTCCTGCCTACATGACTGCCTGCCTAGATACAGCATGTCCCGAGCCGTCTCCCTCAGGTCCTCCACTGCTGTCCTGCTCGATGGGCCTAAAACGACATAAAAGGTGGAGCAGCTTTCTGCTTCTATATATAGGGCCTACGAATTCCCACTATACACCATAGACAGGCAGGCAGCCTCTGTAGACATCCGTAAAGCACAGCTCGAGAAGTATATTGCTTTTTGTTGAGTTTTTTAACTGGGCTGGCCCGAGGCCTGGCCTGACCTTACTAGTAATTACCACACATTTTAGACCTTATACCCGGCCCGAAAACGCCAATTAAAATAATCATAATAATAGTAATAGTAACTAGAAAAGTCGCAATTTTGAAAAATTGCAAAGTGTGGTTGCCGCAGTCGCTTACATACAGTAGGCCCCTCCCACTTGACTCTCTTGAAAAGTAATTTGAACATTTCTATAACGCTTGAATAGTTTGGTCTTCTGCCCCTGCAAGGGAATTCATGTCTTTATAAACGATTGTAAAACATAGATTGGTTACATAACCCAGGGGTTCTCAACCCGTGGGTCGCGACCCCTCGGGGGGTCGCCAAATTATTTTGGGGGGTCCCCAAATCTTTTAAAAAAAGAAGAAAAAAAGATTTTGTTTTCTTTTTGCAACTGAATGGCTGGAAAGTGGAAATGAAGAGTTTACATATAATACACATAGTACATGCATACACCTTCCCTAATGATTATATCTGGTTTCAGTATTTATTTATGGTGTATTGTCTCCATTATTAAGGTTATTGTAGCAGTCAATTTATATTGGGGGTCGGGAGGGGGCGGGGCGGGGGTCCCGAGACATTGCCAAAGCATTTCCGGGGGTCCCCGGCCAAAAACGTTGAGAACCCCTGACATAACCAACAAGCCAATTAGCTACTACAAACGTTATGCAAAGCTCGGCCAATCACAGCGGAAGTTAGGTCGTTACTCCAGAAAAATAATAATAAAGTGTGACAATAAACTATAGTCTGGTTGCCCTTTGGCCAACCCCACTAATGAAGTCCATATATGGGCATTCCCAGACCTATTGTTTCAGGGCGAGGGCCCTTTGGCCAACCCCACTAATGAAGTCCATATATGGGCATTCCCAGACCTATTGTTTCAGGGCGAGGGCCCTTTGGCCAACCCCACTAATGAAGTCCATATATGGGCATTCCCAGACCTATTGTTTCAGGGCGAGGGCCCTTTGGCCAACCCCACTAATGAAGTCCATATATGGGCATTCCCAGACCTATTGTTTCAGGGCGAGGTCGCTTCTCGCAAAAACAGCTGAGTACTTGACTTTGTTCCACCACTGTGTGTGAGAAGGAAGCCATGGCACGGCATGTGAACCGCGGGTGCATTAACCAATTTAGACCTAAGTTCGATTCTACAAATGTCTTCTAAATCCTGATCCAGTTTTCTGAAAAACCCATGTTTCTATGTCAGTGGTTCTCAAACTATTTCATGTCAAGGACCCCTAGAATTATATGTAATTGGCCGCTGACCCTCATCTGAAAATATGATGTTCCTGGCAGGGACCCCCCAGATGCAAATATTTTAGTAAAAAAATTTGCTCTGAAAGGATATATATTCAAAGATTCGTGCCACATTTTCACGATTTTTCAAAAATAGCAGATCTACGAGCTCGTAGCGCGGCACTCGGTGCCACGCTACGAGCTTGTAGATCTGCTATTTTTCAATAGCTAAACTGTAACATAATCCTTAAAACACCAACAGGGGGTTCCCGCCCAAAATGGATTAACAGTCAAGTCTCCCTGCGGTGGAATAAAACGACGTTCAATAATACCACCCACAATAACCAACACCTCTCTGCCTGTCACTTAGTCCCGCTTGTATTCCAAGGCCACCGCTTGCCGAATGCTTCTGTGGGCCCACCACTAAATCACCAGCACGGGTGTGTGTCATGTTTTCAATTTACAAATGCATGCGCACCACCCACACTATATATACTACCATCATCCTTTACATACACACACACAGACACACACACACACACACACACACACACACACAGACACACACAGACACACACAGACACACACACACACACACACACACACACACACACACACACACACACACACACACACACACACACACACACACACACACACACACACACACACACACACACACACACACACACACACGCCATTACCAATGCTTAGAGTGGAAGCATCCTTTTTCAATAATGCACTTACATTTTGAGGAGAGACTATAATTTACGGCACATGCATAAACATGGCCGGCTCCCCCAAATGAATCCTCAGTGTGCTGTATAGTATCTGCCCGCCTGGGCCCACCGCTCCATTAATCATGCCACTGATAAACACGTGCATAAGCTGATTGTACAATAAGTTACTAGTTTGCATCAAAGGGTACTGTATATGTCTATGAACACAGAAATGCTCTAAGACGCAAAACCTGCACCTGTATAGATTCATGCCTATTACTCTTGGTTACAGGAATCTAATCAATTTATTATTATCTAGCTAAACTAAGAGAAAATGTCAATAAACAACCAAAGCTAGGCCCTACTGATGTATAGGTTTGCGGATGCATCTCTCTCTTTGTGTGCGTGCGCACGCGTGTGTGCGTGTGTCCGCGTGCGTGTGTGTCCGCATGCGTGTGTCTTTGTGCATGCGTGCGTGTGTCTGTTTGTGTGTGTGCAATTGAGATATACAGTGCATGTGCGCGCACAAACATGGATGTATGTACGTATGCATGTACAGTACATACATCCACGTTTTATGTAATGGGTTATAGTGGTCCTCCTCGTGCAGCACGTTATCTCCATGTGTCTGCTCAGTCTGCTCGGCCCAAGTCTGGAGCCACATGGGGGAGATCATTGAAAATAAAGCTTTTCTGCCTTTAGTGTCGGAGAAGAGTAATGGTTCACATTGTCACAGTGCAGCTTAATGAAATACACTTATTTGCTATGAAGGGCCGCTTGAATGCATAGCCTTACATCTAGAACCGCGCGCCTTTAACCCATTTAGGCCTGACCTCAACATTTAAAAAAAATCTTCTAAATCCTCCAGCTTTCTGAAATAAATATTTTCACGATTTTTCAAAAATAGCAGACCTACAAGCTCGTAGCGCGCCACTCGGTGGCGCGCTATGAGCTTGTAGATATGCTATTTTTCAATAGCTAAATTATAACAATGTTTAAAACACCAAAAGAGGTTCCCGCCCAAAATGTGTTAATTCTTTCTTTTCCACGTCCGTATATATACGGTCCCTGCCGCTAGGGGACGTCATATCCCAAGTCCGTATATATACGGTCCCTGCCGCTAGGGGACGTCATATCCCACGTCCATATATATACGGACCCCAATGTATACTCCGTCTATATAATGGTAGACTCCCACTTTAAACATTGGTCTGGTTCCTATGGCAACGCCCCACCGCTCCAGCTATGGGATTCAAAATATAATCACTGTGTAAAGCAGTTGAAAGGAGGATTTTCAAACGGCAATAAGTCGGACTCCAGGAGAGCTGTCCTTGGTGGATCTTCTTCTGCCATCCAAATTTCAGATTTAATGTGTGCCTTTGTACCGCGATGCTTCCGCCATGTACTGTAAAAGCTTCTGACGAAAGGTACACAGTGTGTGCTTGTTCCAATGATACTGGAGTGTGTGTAGTGAGTGTGTACTATGTGGCAAACTCCGACTTTTAAACGCGTACGGTGGCACCTGGAACTGGGATTTATGATAACAGCTAGCCGCTGTTATCATAAATCCGATTTCATCATGCTTAATGAGTTAAGCATGATGAAATCGACAACACTTTTAACCCGAAAATGTTGTTGGGACTTTGCCTTTTAAACAGTGCTTGGCACCGTTTAAAAGGCTTTATTACTGTTATTACTGTTTAAAAGGCTTTATTACTGGCTCACCGGGACGACGTCTGATTAAAATGCCAGCCTGTTTAATCTGTAAATTTATAATCTTGCTTAATTATTGTCTTGAAGATTGTGCGCGTGTGTGTGTGTGTGTGTGTGTGTGTGTGTGTGTGTGTGTGTGTGTGTGCACATGTGCGTTTGCGTGTGCAAGAGAGAGAGAGAGAGAGAGAGAGAGAGCTTGAGGGTATGAAGCCATCAAGCCATCAGTGCCGCACGGTCTCTGCAAATAGCTGACGATAAGAAGCCTGCAGAGCATGTGTGGAATGATAAAGACCTTCACGCTGGGTTGTTTTCTCTCCATGGGCCACGTGGAATGACACAGGGAAATACACTTTAACCATCAGGAGAGAAGATGAAGAGACAAGGTATAGACATCTTCAGGGACGGACTGGTGTTACTGGTAATGCAAAAAAAATGAATTGCCTGCTTTCATGGGATTGGTATTGCTATAGGTTTATAAGTGATCTATATCGCGGTTTCCCTCGCATTGGTATTGCTATAGGTTCAGAGCCCTGTTTAGGTGATCTATATCGCGGTTTCCCCTCGCGACTCGAGTAAAACAAAATTCACATTTTCTTTTCTTTGTACATGTAAGACAAACATGCAAACAAATCTAGGAAATTCCACGAATGAATGAATGAATGAATTAATGAATGAATTAATTAATGAGTACCGTAAGTAATGTCATATAGAAGGATGGTCTTCCTGCTTTCTTTGTCGCACCTCCAACCTCCAAAGTAAAATAAGTAAGTAAGTAAGTAAGTAAGTAAAAGTAGCTCAGCGGCGGTGGCTCAGGGGTAGAGTGGCTGGATGGTAAACGCAAGGTTGCCAGTTCAATCCCAGGCTCCCCCAGAGTTAGTGTCAAAGTGTCCTTGAGCAAGACACTGAACCCCAAATTGCTCCTGATGTGCTGCTTGGTGCCTTGCACGGTTTCTGGCGCCATCAGTGTATGAATGTGTGTGTGAATGTGTGTGTGAATGGGTGGTTGAATGGGTGAATGTAATGCACAATCTATGTAAAGCGCCTTGGATAAAGGCGCTATATAAATGCACCATTTATTTACCAAATAGCTAATCTACAAGCTCGCTTTTAGATCTGCTATTTTCACCAGTTTGTGTCGCGGGTAAACGTCTAGTCTCTGTTTTGGGTCTGGACCTGAAGCGGGTAAACGTCTAGTCTCTGTTTTGGGTCTTTGGACCTGAAGCGGGTAAACGTCTAGTCTCTGTTTTGGGTCTGGACCTGAAGCGGGTAAACGTCTAGTCTCTGTTTTGGGTCTGGACCTGAAGCGGGTAAACGTCTAGTCTCTGTTTTGGGTCTGGACCTGAAGCGGGTAAACGTCTAGTCTCTGTTTTGGGTCTGGACCTGAAGCGGGTAAACGTCTAGTCTCTGTTTTGGGTCTGGACCTGAAGCGGGTAAACGTCTAGTCTCTGTTTTGGGTCTGGACCTGAAGCGGGTAAACGTCTAGTCTCTGTTTTGGGTCTGGACCTGAAGCGGGTAAACGTCTAGTCTCTGTTTTGGGTCTGGACCTGAAGCGGGTAAACGTCTAGTCTCTGTTTTGGGTCTGGACCTGAAGCGGGTAAACGTCTAGTCTCTGTTTTGGGTCTGGACCTGAAGCGGGTAAACGTCTAGTCTCTGTTTTGGGTCTGGACCTGAAGCGGGTAAACGTCTAGTCTCTGTTTTGGGTCTCTGGACCTGAAGCGTTTGGGAACCACTAATCTATGGTTAAACCAGCACATTTTCTGGGTACAAAGCAACTGCTGCATGGCGGTAAAAAGGCACATTATTCACAGTAAATGACGGATTCAGCTACATTGAGGAGACGCAAGCAATTTTCTGCAGAGGAAATACCTGTTCATACCTATAAGTTGGCTTTTTGGGAGAAAGAGAAAGTGATCATCCTTGACTTCACTCGGCAGAGAAACACGGAATTGGGCAGGAGGCCGAGCTGAGATTTTATTTATAATCCCCCGGAGGAGGTCAAGGTACTGCCTGGACACTGCGGACACCGGACACCATACTCCTCTCTGACGCAGTGCTGCTTGTCCAAATGGGGACTGAATGTTGCAATGTCTGTGGGCCAATGCCAAGAAGACAGAGGTCTTTTTAAAGTGCTGCTTAGTCCAAGAAGTTGAAGCATAAAATGGTGCATTTATATAGGGCCTTTATCCAAGGCGCTTTACATAGATTGTGCATTACATTCACCCATTCATACACCGATTGCGGCGGAAGCCATGCAAGGTACCAACCAGCACATCGGGAGCAATTTGGGGTTCAGTGTCTTGCCCAAGGACACTTCGACATGTAGACAGGAGGAGCCGGGATTCGAACCGCCGACCCATGGATCATTGGACGACCTGCTCTACCTCCTGAGCCACAGCCGCCCCTGAAGCATAGACATAGTACTGTAGTAGTAGTAGTAGTAGTAGTAGTAGTAGTAGCAGTAGTAGCAGTAGTAGCAGTAGTAGCAGTAGTAGCAGTTATGAACGTTCTTGCTTACTGTAAATCAATCTGGATTAAGACTAGTCTGCAAAAGACCTACATTGTAAATTGTAAAGTAAATACAAAGAGTTGGATTAGGAAATGCATTCTGAATTGGTGTCGAAGAAGTTAGCAGTAGTAGTATACGTAATTGGTACGAAAGTGGAGTTAGATTAGGAAATGCTTTCGGATTTGGCGACGATACTTGTATCTGAATTGGAAAAAGTTGTGTGAAATATGGTGAAATGAAATTCCTTGAAGATATAAAGTGCGGTTTTATTTGGTATGGAGCGTGTGGTTATACGTGGCATAATCTGTTTCAGCATGCTAATTGAAGTTCGTTCAGCTATAGTGACCTCAATCCTCGCTCGGAGGCTTTGATGTGAGGAGCAGAGCCTCTGAAAAAAGTAGCCGGGCACGACGACTGTGGAAGAGGAAGGTGAAGGGGAAAGAGAAAGATGAGATGAGAGGGAATAATTAAGAGGAGTGAGTTAGAGAGGTGAAAAGGAACAGGACGGGAGTGGAGGAAAGAGGGGGCACATGGGGAAACAGGGGTAAGAGGGAATCACACAGAGAGGGGCAGAGTGGACGATGGGAACAGTTCAGCTATTTGACGTGAAGGCCAAGAGAGAGAGAGAGAGAGCACGGCCGCTTGGGGACCGAAAGGCACACAGTAATATCCTCAGTCGCAATTAAACTCTGAGAGTGTACTAATCCCTCCCCAGGAGGAGCGAGGAGTGCATTCTCCGGCAGCGGCAATCAGATGCGGCGCTGTCAGGGCCAGGGGGAGGGGCGGCACCTGCCAGGGGAAGGTGGGCGAGGAGAGGTCGCCCGTCTCTTCCCTGTGGTTAGGGTTTGGGGAAGGGTGTCGGACTGATGCCGTCGAAAAACACGGAGACTCCGCGGCTGATGGCCGCTGCCAGAAAATGCACTCACTGCTATCTCCCTCCAAATCCAAATCTAACGCGCTCTTTGGCCTGGCCAAAATCCATACAATGAGAAAAAAGAGAGGACAAAAACAAGACCTGAGAACTATTAGTGGACAGATTGGCCCTCAATCACCCATTGGAATGTAAATGCATGCCTTTCAGCCTTCGTATCCTATTGGTCTGGCAGGCATTTGAAAACCTTTAGTGCTATACTTTGTGCGCGGGGGGGCGACAATATTAACACATCTTGCCTGCCCAAAATGTAATTCCTGGAAAAGCCACTGTCTTGGAGTTAATGTGATGTTGAAACACCTGCACAAGTCCCAACGAGTTATAGTGGGGGGAGGAGTAACGAGTGTGCGTATAACGTAAGGTGCATTGTGGTTATTTCTACTGTCTGTAGGTCTTCAAATAATACATTTTATGTCATGTATACCGGTATTTATTTCCGCGTATGAACCTCTGAGACCAGGGCAGATGAGCAGGTTTCACGTGATGAGATTTCACATGGTATAGCAGCCATGAAGCCCCACAGGGGACGTTTTCTGCAGGTTTGATTTGGCTTTGATATAAAAACGGGTGCGTTTTCCCCCCCTTGGTGGGGGAGTTAAGTGGAAGATTGAAGTTGAATGTGGAGGAGAATATGGAGGCAGCGTGACGCGCAGGCCAAGGAAATATAGGGTTCTATTCATTCATCTAATGATTCATTTATCATCCTTTCTTTATGCCATAACAGTCTGTGTGTCTATGACGCACGTGTGTGTGTGTGTGTGTGTGTGTGTGTGTGTGTGTGTGTGTGTGTGTGTGTGTGTGTGTGTGTGTGTGTGTGTGTGTGTGTCAGAGGGAGAGAGAGAGAGAAACAGAGCGAGAGAGCGGGTTGCATCAACAAAGTGAAATTGTGAATGTCTAGATACTAGATAGAGCATTTCCATGTAAATGAGGCGATTTATCAATCCAACCATCTAAATCGAAAGTGACTGTGACGGTTCCCAGTCGAGAGGTGCGGGCATAAATATGACATTGCTGTTCAATGCTTAACACTAATGCCAACCACGCCCCCCTAAACACACGCACGCACGCACACACGCACGCACACTTTCAATTCCTGCAACAACACACTAACCCCCATCCATCTATCTGCAAATAAAATCTGTTGTGTTTTTTTTATCTCCTCACCCAACCTCAAAGAGCATGACATTATGACACATCACATCACTGGGATAGATAGCTTTTATGCACCTCCCATGATTTAGTGCAGAGGTTCTCAAACCGTGTGCGGGGGGGGGGGGGGGGGGGGGGGGGGGGGTTCTTTCTTCAAGGACCTCCATATAACTCTGCATAGGTACTTAAATTAGCTCCGTTTTGTAACCTCGATATCTACGCTTTAGCTCAGAGAAGAGGTTCCGTGTCAGGATATCCCTGCACAGATAGAAATGGGGTTGAGCCCGTCCAAAAACAGTGGTTAAAACCCCTCTCGCAGTATCGTTTCTAAAAAGCAAAGCTATAGATAATAAACTTAGGACAGGCACGTAAATGGTGCATTTATAAAGGGCCTTTATCCAAGGCGCTTTACATAGATTGTGCATTACATTCACCCATTCACACACACATTCATACACCGATGGCAGCAGAAACCATGCAAGGCACCAACAAGCACATCAGGAGCAATTAGGGGTTCAGAGTCTTGCTCAAGGACACTTAAACACTAACTCTGGGGGAGCCATGGGTTCGAACTGGCAACCTTGCGGTTACCATCCAGCCACTCTACCCCTGAGCCACCACCGCCAACGTAAAAGTTTAAGACAGGGTTGAAACAACTGCTTAAATCAGGCTTAAATAAAAATGTAGTCCAGTTCACCCCCGTCCGCATGCAGTACTGCTTCCGTAAGATTGCATTGGGAAAACATGGAGGCTGACAAACAACCTTTGTAAAAGGTTGTTTCATCCAGTGGCGTATTAATGAATACTCATTTTTGCCTTCAATTTCCTAAAAATATGAAGTCAGGTGTCTTGACAATCTGTCATGTCAGGCTGCAACAAGACACTTCATCCCATCACATTCCCAAATGTAAACAAAAAGTCTGAAGTGAGTGGTGCTGTACTGTACGTGTGCTGTACGTACTGTACAAGCCCTCATCTCTGGCCTTTGTGTGTGTGTGTGTGTGTGTGTGTCTGTGTCTGTGTCTGTGTCTGTGTCTGTGTGTGTGTGTGTGTGTGTGCATTGCAAGTTTGCAACAGTGACACTTGGTGGTGAACAAACACTATAACGCTATTTCCGTGCTCGGACCCAGGCAGGGACCCAGCCAGGGACAGACCCAGGGACCCAGCCAGGGACAGACCCAGGGACCCAGCCAGAGACCCAGCCAGGGACAGACCCAGGGACCCAGCCAGGGACAGACCCAGGGACCCAGCCAGGGACAGACCCAGGGACCCAGCCAGAGACAGACCCAGGGACCCAGCCAGGGACAGACCCAGGGACCCAGCCAGGGACAGACCCAGGGACAGACCAGGGACCCAGCCAGGGACAGACCCAGGGACCCAGCCAGGGACAGACCCAGGGACCCAGCCAGGGACAGATCCAGGGACCCAGCCAGGGACAGACCCAGGGACCCAGCCAGAGACAGACCCAGGGACCCAGCCAGAGACCCAGCCAGGGACAGACCCAGGGACCCAGCCAGGGACAGACCCAGGGACCCAGCCAGGGACAGACCCAGGGACCCAGCCAGGGACAGACCCAGGGACCCAGCCAGGGACAGACCCAGGGTCCCAGCCAGGGACAGACCCAGGGACCCAGCCAGGGACAGACCCAGGGACCCAGTCAGGGACAGACCCAGGGACCCAGCCAGGGACAGACCCAGGGACACACATAGCTATAGGAGTGGTTGCACCACTCAAAAATCACACCCGTGTGAAGTGAGGGGCGCTCTTATCATCATACATCATCTCATTCCGGGCCAATAACAATTTGTGTCCTGCACCTTCATCTTTAATGTTTATGTTGACAAAATGTTTGTGTTTACACAAACATTAAAATGATACACAACCAACAGACAATTAATTTAACATTTGGCCCAGACCGGCCCACCGGGCATATATGCCTGGTACGTCCTGTGGCTAGTCCACCCCTGTTGAAGACTGCAGAGTGTACAACAACTGTAGCTAGTTTCTTTCAACTCACTTCCAAATTACAAATTAGCAAGATATCACCCCATAGCAGAGCAGCAGAGCAGACAACAATCACAACATGGGCACAATCCATGAAAATCCATTCAGCAAATATTATAACAATTATGACCTTTGATGTCTTCAATCACGTAGTAATCCATAATCAAGGGCGGCCGGACGTTGTTGTGGAGTTGTTGCCCAGGAAAGCTGAAGTCCTCAGGATACAACTGTGGTAAAGTAGGCTAGCTCCTCTAGGGACTGCATGCTGCTGACTTCCTTTCTTAACCAAAGACTTTGCAATAGAGACGTTTGACATTGTGAGGCTAACATTTAGGATACTCTCAGAGAGGCTTCTCGTTTGTATTTAATCATAAACAAAGACGGAGGTTTCTGGGTTGAAGAAAAACAAATCTGCTGCATTCTAGAAACAAGCACATGATGACAGGCCTCAGGCAGGCATGACCAATCAATCTATGCAGGTACAGATGGACAAACTAGGCAGTGCCAGTGGCTACGGATCCAAATAGGAAAAGATGAATAATAATAATAATAATACACCCACTGCCATATTTTACTAAATTGAATGCAGTGATTGAATCCACATTATGTTATGTAATGACGCTACTGTCATCATAATATGATATAAAAAAAGAATATATATATATATATATATATATATATATATATATATATATATATATATATATATATATATATATATAATTATTATTTCTTTTTTTGGGCAGGGCCCAGTTCAGACATAGGTGGGCCTATTTCATCCGTATCTAAAAAAAAATGCACGTGCCTGTTAAGTTTATCATCTGAATCTGATAATCTTTACTTTTTGGAAACGATACTGTGAAAAGTTCTACCGTTGCAGGGATATCCTGATACGTAACCAACCTCTTCTCGGAGTGTAGATATGAGGTTACAAACGGAGCTATAGGTACAAAGGGAACCAAATGGACCCGTTGCGGGTCCCTTTGGTTCCATTTGTATATTATGCTCTGTATGAGAGTCACAGACCTCACCTGTAATGCAGGGGTTCTCAACGTTTTTGGCCGGGGACCCCCGGAAATGCTTTGGCAATGTCTCGGGACCCCCGCCCCGCCCCCTCCCGACCCCCAATATAAATTGACTGCTACAATAACCCTAAACCATTTTGGGCGGGAACCCCTTTTGGTGTTTTAAGCATTGTTATAATTTAGCTATTGAAAAATAGCAGATCTACAAGCTCATAGCGCGCCACCGAGTGGCGCGCTACGAGCTTGTAGGTCTGCTATTTTTTTTAAATCGTGAAAATAAAATTAAAAAAAACATATATATATATTTTTTTTTTTTGAAAATAATTTGGGGACCCCCTAAAATAATTTGGCGACCCCCCGAGGGGTCGCGACCCACGGGTTGAGAACCCCTGCTGTAACGGACCATTTGGCGTGCCCTCAAGGCAGTGTTGTTTTTGGCAGCAAATTTAGATTTTAGTTTTAATTTAGTTTTAGTCACATTTTAGTCACCTGGAATGTTTTAGTGTCTAGTTTTAGTCGACTAAATATCATAAGATTTTAGTCGACTAAATCTACAGTTGATTTAGTCGACTAAAATGTATTTTGGCGGGCCTTAATGCCATCGTAATGACTGTTTTTACGCTTGCTGAAAATAGCCGATATACAAGCTCACAACGCGTCGCAGCGTGACACGTTGTGGGATTGTAGATCTGCTATTTTCAGCATGCGACCAAGTGTAAAATGACTTATACTGAATCTCTTGTCCACTAGTCCCTTTGTTGACGAAATTCTTTTTCTTATTTTTCATTTAGTTTCCATTTAGTTTTCGTCAGTGAAAAAAGGTAGTCGACCAACATTTTTAGTCTTAGTTTTAATCGACGAAATCAACACTGCTCTGTATAAGAGTCACAGACACAGTCACCTGTTAAAGGGGAATTTCTCCCTAAACCTTTTTTTACAAAAGTAAGTTGATAATTATGTGCTGCTGCTGGGGGGGTCTAACAACAGCTCGCGTAGACCAGGAAGAGTGCAGTGTCAACAATGCATGGAGTGTTGCTGTCACATCATCTAGAACAGATGTGAACAAAAAACAAAAACCAATTGCGCGATTGAATAGGAGTTCTAGCGTTAGACCCCTCCAGTAGCAGCTTCATCTCCAGCTGCAGCTTCAGCTCCCGTATATCTTTATTTATTTTTTTAATATTCTTTTTTGGTCAATATACATAATTATCAACTTACTTTTGTAAAAAAAGGTTTAGGGAGAAATTCCCCTTTAATGGAACATTTGGCGTGCCCTCAAAGACCCCTGAGGGTCCCTGGGGCCCACCCTGAGCGCCTCTGATTCAGTGTATGCCGAGCGCATCCGTCTCGCTGCGTTCACAGCTAGACAAGCACCGTATCACCTCCGTCCTCAGATTGCTTCATAAATCGCTGACTTGAGAATATCCCGAGCACCGTATAGACAGGAACGGTGGCGTTCGGATATAATAATATTATTTATGTATTTATTTATTTATTGGAGTGTTCCTGTTGGAAAGTATACAGCAGGGAGAGATGGGAAAAGAGCGGTGACACGCACATAAAGATTATGACACAGGCAGTATATTATATTATGCATGATTTGATGTTTATATGTGAAATTAAGTATAAAAGAGTGAAATTGAGAAATGGGAGACATGAGAAATACACAACACGCTTTACACAACTTTGACAATGGAGAGGGCCACTATATTTCCACATTCACTCACTACAGAGGGCCACTATATTTCCACACTCACTCACTCCAGAGGGCCACTATATTTCCACACTCACTCACTCCAGAGGGCCACTATAGTTCCACACTCACTCACTCCAGAGGGCCACTATATTTCCACACTCACTCACTCCAGAGGACCACTATAGTTCCACACTCACTCACCCCAGAGGGCCACTATAGTTCCACACTCAGTCACCCCAGAGGGCCACTATAGTTCACACTCACTCACTCACTCCAGAGGACCACTATATTTCCACACTCACTCACTCCAGATGACCACTATATTTCCACACTCACTCACTCCAGATGACCACTATAGTTCCACACTCACTCACTCACTCCAGAGGGCCACTATATTTCCACACTCACTCACTCCAGAGGACCACTATAGTTCCACACTCACTCACCCCAGAGGGCCACTATAGTTCCACACTCACTCACTCACTCCAGAGGACCACTATATTTCCACACTCACTCACTCCAGAGGACCTCTATTTCCACACTCACTCACTCCAGAGGACCACTATTATGTCCACACTCACTCACTCCAGAGGACCACTATATTTCCACACTCACTCACTCCAGAGGACCAATTATTTCCACACTCACTCACTCTAGAGGGCCACTATAGTTCCACACTCACTCCAGATGACCACTATATTTCCACACTCACTCACTCGGGCCACTATATTTCCACACTCACTCACTCCAGAGGACCACTATTATGTCCTCACTCACTCACTCCAGAGGACCACTATTATGTCCTCACTCACTCACTCCAGAGGACCACTATTATGTCCTCACTCACTCACTCCAGAGGACCACTATTATGTCCTCACTCACTCCAGAGGACCACTATTATGTCCACACTCACTCACTCCAGAGGACCACTATTATGTCCACACTCACTCCAGAGGACCACTATTATGTCCTCACTCACTCACTCACTCCAGAGGACCACTATTATGTCCTCACTCACTCCAGAGGACCACTATTATGTCCTCACTCACTCACTCACTCCAGAGGACCACTATTATGTCCTCACTCACTCACTCCAGAGGACCACTATTATGTCCTCACTCACTCACTCCAGAGGACCACTATTATGTCCTCACTCACTCACTCACGCCAGAGGACCACTATTATGTCCTCACTTACTCACTCCAGAGGGCCACTATTATGTCCACACTCACTCACTCCAGAGGACCACTATTATGTCCACACTCACTCACTCCAGAGGACCACTATTATGTCCACACTCACTCACTCCAGAGGACCACTATTATGTCCACACTCACTCACTCCAGAGGACCACTATATTTCCACACTCACTCACTCCAGAGGACCAATTATTTCCACACTCACTCCAGATGACCACTATATTTCCACACTCACTCACTCCAGAGGGCCACTATAGTTCCACACTCACTCACTCCAGAGGACCACTATTATGTCCACACTCACTCACTCCAGAGGACCACTATTATGTCCACACTCACTCCAGAGGACCACTATTATGTCCTCACTCACTCACTCCAGAGGACCACTATTATGTCCTCACTCACTCCAGAGGACCACTATTATGTCCACACTCACTCCAGAGGACCACTATTATGTCCTCACTCACTCACTCACTCCAGAGGACCACTATTATGCCCTCACTCACTCCAGAGGACCACTATTATGTCCTCACTCACTCCAGAGGACCACTATTATGTCCTCACTCACTCACTCACTCCAGAGGACCACTATTATGTCCCCACTCACTCCAGAGGACCACTATTATGTCCTCACTCACTCCAGAGGACCACTATTATGTCCTCACTCATTCACTCCAGAGGACCACTATTATGTCCTCACTCACTCACTCACGCCAGAGGACCACTATTATGTCCTCACTTACTCACTCCAGAGGGCCACTATTATGTCCACACTCACTCACTCCAGAGGACCACTATTATGTCCACACTCACTCACTCCAGAGGACCACTATTATGTCCACACTCACTCACTCCAGAGGACCACTATTATGTCCTCACTCACTCACTCCAGAGGGCGACTATATTTCCACACTCACTCACTCCAGAGGACCACTATTATGTCCTCACTCACTCACTCCAGAGGGCCACTATATTTCCACACTCACTCACTCCAGAGGACCACTATTATGTCCACACTCACTCACTCCAGAGGACCACTATTATGTCCTCACTCACTCCAGAGGACCACTATTATGTCCTCACTCACTCACTCACTCCAGAGGACCACTATTATGTCCACACTCACTCACTCCAGAGGACCACTATTATGTCCTCACTCACTCCAGAGGACCACTATTATGTCCACACTCACTCACTCCAGAGGACCACTATTATGTCCTCACTCACTCCAGAGGACCACTATTATGTCCTCACTCACTCACTCACTCCAGAGGACCACTATTATGTCCACACTCACTCACTCCAGAGGACCACTATTATTTCCACACTCACTCACTCCAGAGGACCACTATTATGTCCACACTCACTCACTCCAGAGGACCACTATTATGTCCTCACTCACTCACTCCAGAGGGCCACTATATTTCCACACTCACTCACTCCAGAGGACCACTATTATTTCCACACTCACTCACTCCAGAGGACCACTATTATGTCCACACTCACTCACTCCAGAGGACCGCTATACACTGACACCACGCTAGACAGGAACGCCCAAAAACGTCACATCCGGTTTTAGCCTGGGGTAAGAATTTTCTATGGCAGCCTATGCAACTAGGTCCGATCCTTAATCACATACGGACAAACATCTATGCCGATGCTATCTATAACTTGCGGAGGTATCGTGCCTTGTCCACGGGCAACAGATCTTTCAACGTATGGCATTGCAAATACGTTTGATAATCGCTACTCTGCTCAATATTGTTTTGAAAATGGCGCAAATTGCATTGCAGTGAACGAGCGCAAATCACAACTTCCCCCGGTTGTGGGCGGAGTCACAGTTTGAGGCGCTGTTTACGCACCGTGGTGTCAGTGTATAGTTCCACACTCACTCACTCCAGAGGGCCACTATAGTTCCACACTCACTCACCTGCAGAGTGCCACTATAGTTCCACACTCACTCACTCCAGAGGGCCACTATAGTTCCACACTCACTCACTCCAGAGGACCACTATAGTTCCACACTCACTCACTCCAGAGGGCCACTATATAGTTCCACACTCACTCACTCCAGAGGACCACTATAGTTACACACTCACTCACTCCAGAGGACCACTATAGTTCCACACTCACTCACTCCAGAGGGCCACTATATAGTTCCACACTCACTCACTCCAGAGGACCACTATAGTTCCACACTCACTCACTCCAGAGGACCACTATAGTTCCACACTCACTCACCTGCAGAGTGCCACTATAGTTCCACACTCACTCACTCCAGAGGGCCACTATTTAGTTCCACACTCACTCACTCCAGAGGACCACTATAGTTCCACACTCACTCACTCCAGAGGGCCACTATTTAGTTCCACACTCACTCACTCCAGAGGACCACTATAGTTCCACACTCACTCACTCCAGAGGACCACTATAGTTCCACACTCACTCACTCCAGAGGGCCACTATTTCCACACTCACTCCAGACATAAATAACATAAATACATTGGACATAAAAAAAAAGACAATAACATTTAAATACTAGTAATGAAATCAATAAAATGTCAATGTTCGGATGTTAAGCTGCGGACCGCCAGTTGCCCGTGTATATGCTTCAGAGGGTGGTTGGTACAATGATGGGAGGATCATTGAGTCCTCTATTAGAGGACTCTCGTGCAATTAAATAGAAATAAGTGGCAGAAAGTGTTTGAGATGTTTAATGTGGAACTATATTCGCTTGACTTGCGCAGCCTCTGCATGCAGCCACCCGCCCCATGGTACCTCCTCTTCCTCCACCTCAGCCGAGGGGGGATGCCGAGCTGCGCCGCGCCACTAGGGGATCAATTAAATTACTCTTTTTCCCTCACTCTTTACTCCTCCTCAAATCAGGAGGGGAGAGAATTTCAAACGATGTGGCCACATGTGCTCGCCTCGGTATAGACCGCGCTGCTGCACATGCACCGCGTCCAACCCCCCCTATACCCCCCTCCCGTCAGCCAATTAAGACCATCTTCAAAAGAGTGCGTTAACACCTTTAGCGGGAGGGTAAAGTCGGCGCCTGTCTCCTCCGCGCCACGTTGGGGGCTTACGTGCTGCTTAGCCCTGTCATTTGAGGCGAGAGATGTGCGGAGGGGGAAATTAGATGAAAAGGGCTCTACCGGGCTCTGCAGTCTGAAGCAGAAGCTTTGGGTTAATGAAACAATGAATTAATTTAACTCTGAAAGTGTAGGAATGGAATAGATTTGACTTATACTTTACACTGTTGAGGTGAGGGGAAGGTATGGGGATGTATGGTATATATAAGGCAGGGGTGCCCAGAAGGTAGATCGTGATCACAAAGGCTGTGCAGGTTCATTTCATTTTATTTCATATTTATTTATTTCATTTCAGTTATGGTTTTACATGATTATATTCATTTGACTTTGTACATATTCCATAACAGAAAAGAAAAGGAGCAGGAAGAAGATAAATCTTACATGACATGCCCCTAAATAATTATAATTAAAATATTTTATAAAAAAAACTCTTTTTGGCCACTTAAGGTGACTTGATTGATTGACATCAATAAGGGCCTGTCAGATCCCTTCACGGCTTGTAAATGTAGGGAAATTCTTTGTTTTCCAGACTCAGTAGCATTATACAGTAAAGAACCCGAAAACATACCACTTCCATACAGAATGGGAGGAAGGCTCTCCCCCATCCCCCCCCCCCCCCCCCCCCCCCCACTATTTCAATTTCTAAGTGTGTTTGTCTATATGTAACACCAGCACCACTATTCCAAACGTCCCTAGAACACTAAACATATTTTTTCTTACAATTCAATTCAATTCAATTCAATTCAATTCAATTCAATTCAATTCAATTCAATTCAATTCAATTCAATTCAATTCAATTCAATTCAATTCAATTCAATTCAATTCAATTCAAAGGGCTTTATTGGCATGAGAAAACATACGTTTACATTGCCAAAGCAGAAAGCACAATACAACAATACAGCAATACAATCAAAACAAAAATGATGTACCAAGATCACTGGATGCAGGTATAGTGCAGGGATATACACAATGATGTCTTTAGGGTGGTTGTGTTCCGTTTGATATCCTTCTCATATCACAGCAACTCACGACCATCACTTCTTACACCATCACTAAACGCGGGTATATTTTACCCAATATAAAATATTCCATAAAAAATAATTCTCATCAAAATATATTGCAGTACGGCAATACATGACAATTCACCCGAACACCTGCCTGTAGGAAAAAAATCACACCCGTGTGAACTGAGTGGTGTAAGGTCTTATATAGACTGATCAGCTGTGGTCTGACGTAATGTCTGACGTAATGAAATCACACCCGGGTGAACTGGGTAACCGTAGCAACCATGCTCATTTGGTACGAACAGACAGACAGACAGACAGACAGACACGTAAACTAACAAAGCCAGTCGTAGGAGTGGTTTACACCACTCAAAAACAGGGATGTGGGCAGGGAAACAAACCTACCTTCTATGATGTCACTGAGCATCATGAAGGTACTGAAATACCCACCCAACAAATAATTATATTATAATTAATTATAATTAATAAAAACACGGCCCCTCACATTAGGGAGGGCAGTATGAGTCACCAGAACCAAACACAGGTGTTTTCGATGAATATAAACGCACCACGTCTCTGTGTGTGTACACTGTACGTGTGTACGTACGTACGTCTGTAATCCACGTAACTCACAAACCGTTCGCTCCACTGACTTCAAATTCGGCACACGCGTTGCACACCCCCACAGGGACCTCAGTACCCGGTGTCGAGTCCGTCGGATAGCCGGTTGTCCAGAACCAGCACAAAAGGCCTCTGCCCGGGCTCTGGACCTGATCACCCTTATATCTCCTATATGGAGCTGGCCTGTTCTGACATCACAATGATTGTACTGACGTCACAATGATGTTCTGACATCTGCATACACTCCATATTTGGGCATGCATGACAAAGAACTCCGTAGCCTATATGGCCATAAAAGTTACACAGACAACAACTGGGTGCAACTTGCATCGTTCCAAGTAGGCCAGTGCCCAACGAGCACCGCTCTAGTCATGGGTTAAAATGGACTTTGAACACTGCGTGAAAAGAGGAGTTAACGGGCAATTATGGACACTGTATTTTGCCCGTAAACCTCAAGTTTAGCAGCATATACAGTAATATACGGTAATATAAAGGTGTGATGGTACAATTCGGGAGTTTACCGGAGTTTGTTGGAAAGTTTAACGCGAGTTTCCTGTGTTATACACATCCGTATTCCAGTGGAAGTTACAATGGGTTTGTATAGGAAGGAGTAGGTCAGATAAAATGAATGTCACATATCTAAATTCTGAATCGAACAACTTAAACACTGTCTGGGGAGTTCACAAAAGCCTGAGTAGACAATGAAATGACCCAACATTTTTATTTATTTATTTTTTAATTGAATAATGGAAGGCGGGGCAGGTAAAATCGGCCTTATCTGCGTGGCACTCTATAGCGCCTTTATTCTAAAGACAATCCGGCAAAAGAAATGTTAACTCTCATCTTTTACTTTCTCTAATAACCTAAAAGATGAACCGTTGGTTGAACAAAAAATAGAAAGTTCTCCTTTAACCTTTCTTAACCCATTCAGGACTGATACCAGATTGTCTTCAAAATCATGACAGTTTTCTGAAAAAACCTGTTTCTATATCAGTGCAGGTTCTCAAACAATTTCATGTCAAGGACCCCAACAATTATATGTAATTGGCCGCCGACCCCCCCATCTGAAAATATGTTGTGTTATGCTGGGATCCTCCAGAAGCAAAGATTTGAGTTAAAAAAACATTCGCTCTGAAAGAATATATCGAGATTTGCGCCACATTTTCACGATTTTTCAAAAAATAGCAGATCTACAAGCTCGTAGCGTGGCACCCCCTGCCGCGCTATGAGCTTGTAGATCTGCTATTTTTCAATAGCTAAAGTATAACATAATGCTTCAAAAAACACCAACAGGGTTTCACGTCCAGAATGGATTAACTTTGTGTTTTGGTGTTGCAACGGAGAGAATGTGCATGTGGGTGCACCGCCGTGCAACTGAAGAAGTTTCACATCAAGACTGTTATAGGCTACGAAAGTGAACTGAACGAGGTGACGATGAAACCGTGGTCTCCTCCTGCCCTCCGGTTCTGTCTTACATTTCCCATGGTTCACCACCACCCACCCACATGCTCTCACTTTGGTTCTAAAGAGGAACTCAAGGAATAGTGTTGGCATCTATCTGTACATATACAGCCTCACAAAATGCAACAACCCAAGTTGTTGTTGTTGTTGTTGTTGTTGTTGTTACAATGAATTACAATTACAATTTAGCCATTCAGCAGACGCTCTTAATCCAGAGCGATTTACATTAAGCAATAACAAAAAGCATGGCAATACATCACATACATAAAACCAGTAGTTATCAAGAAACATGCGTAAACTAAGAACGTAACAGTGGAGTATCTATATAATGAAACTATACATATAAAGTATACTATACTATACTATACTATACTATACTATACTATACTATACTATACTATACTATACTATACTATACTATACTATAGATATATACTATAAAGTGCTATGACTACATAAAATGCAATTCTAGTGCTGTCTACGTAACATGCTATAAGTCTGTATAAAATGCTATCTAAGTCTGTATAAAATGCTATCTAAGTCTGTATAAAATGCTATCTAAGTCTGTATAAAATGCTATCTAAGTCTGTATAAAATGCTATCTAAGTCTGTATAAAATGCTATCTAAGTCTGTATAAAATGCTTTCTAAGTCTGTATAAAATGCTTTCTAAGTCTACATAAAGTGCTATCTAAGTCTGTATAAAATGCTATCTAAGTCTACATAAAATGCTATCTAAGTCTGTATAAAATGCTTTCTAAGTCTACATAAAGTGCTATCTAAGTCTGTATAAAATGCTATCTAAGTCTGTATAAAATGCTATCTAAGTCTGTATAAAATGCTATCTAAGTCTGTATAAAATGCTATCTAAGTCTGTATAAAATGCTATCTAAGTCTGTATAAAATGCTATCTAAGTCTACATAAAGTGCTATCTAAGTCTACATAAAGTGCTATCTAAGTCTACATAAAGTGCTATCTAAGTCTACATAAAGTGCTATCTAAGTCTACATAAAGTGCTATCTAAGTCTGTATAAAATGCTATCTAAGTCTGTATAAAATGCTATCTAAGTCTGTATAAAATGCTATCTAAGTCTGTATAAAATGCTATCTAAGTCTGTATAAAATGCTATCTAAGTCTGTATAAAATGCTATCTAAGTCTACATAAAGTGCTATCTAAGTCTACATAAAGTGCTATCTAAGTCTACATAAAGTGCTATCTAAGTCTACATAAAGTGCTATCTAAGTCTACATAAAGTGCTATCTAAGTCTACATAAAGTGCTATCTAAGTCTACATAAAGTGCTATCTAAGTCTACATAAAGTGCTATCTAAGTCTACATAAAGTGCAATCTAAGTCTGTATAAAATGCTATCTAAGTCTGTATAAAATGCTATCTAAGTCTACATAAAGTGCTATCTAAGTCTACATAAAGTGCTATCTAAGTCTGTATAAAATGCTATCTAAGTCTGTATAAAATGCTATCTAAGTCTGTATAAAATGCTATCTAAGTCTACATAAAGTGCTATCTAAGTCTGTATAAAATGCTTTCTAAGTCTACATAAAGTGCTATCTAAGTCTGTATAAAATGCTATCTAAGTCTACATAAAATGCTATCTAAGTCTGTATAAAATGCTTTCTAAGTCTACATAAAGTGCTATCTAAGTCTGTATAAAATGCTATCTAAGTCTGTATAAAATGCTATCTAAGTCTGTATAAAATGCTATCTAAGTCTGTATAAAATGCTATCTAAGTCTGTATAAAATGCTATCTAAGTCTACATAAAGTGCTATCTAAGTCTACATAAAGTGCTATCTAAGTCTACATAAAGTGCTATCTAAGTCTACATAAAGTGCTATCTAAGTCTACATAAAGTGCTATCTAAGTCTACATAAAGTGCTATCTAAGTCTACATAAAGTGCAATCTAAGTCTGTATAAAATGCTATCTAAGTCTGTATAAAATGCTATCTAAGTCTACATAAAGTGCTATCTAAGTCTACATAAAGTGCTATCTAAGTCTGTATAAAATGCTATCTAAGTCTGTATAAAATGCTATCTAAGTCTGTATAAAATGCTATCTAAGTCTGTATAAAATGCTATCTAAGTCTGTATAAAATGCTATCTAAGTCTGTATAAAATGCTATCTAAGTCTGTATAAAATGCTATCTAAGTCTGTATAAAATGCTATCTAAGTCTGTATAAAATGCTATCTAAGTGCTATCTAAGTCTACATAAAGTGCTATCTAAGTCTACATAAAGTGCTATCTAAGTCTGTATAAAATGCTATCTAAGTCTGTATAAAATGCTATCTAAGTCTGTATAAAATGCTATCTAAGTCTGTATAAAATGCTATCTAAGTCTGTATAAAATGCTATCTAAGTCTGTATAAAATGCTATCTAAGTCTGTATAAAATGCTATCTAAGTCTGTATAAAATGCTATCTAAGTGCTATCTAAGGGGCTGAATGTAAGAAACTCTGCGTGATTTTTAATTTTGACACCTTGTGACAGCTTCTACCACCCTATTTGAACGGATAATGCCCCCCACCTCCCCCATCCTCTCTCATCACTACTTCTGTGGGTGTCACAGTGTTGATTTTGACACCAAATTCATATTTTAGTTTCAGTCATACTCTCTTGAATAGTTTTCATTTAGTTTTTAGTCACAGTTTAGTCGCCTGGAATGTCGCCTGGAATGACTAAATCTACAGTTGATTTAGTCAACTACAACAGGGGTTCTCAACCCGTGGGTCGCGACCCCTCGGGGGGTCGCCAAAATATTTTAGGGGGTCCCCAAATTATTTTCCAAAAAAAAAGAAAAAAAAAAAAGATTCTTTTTTAAATTTTATTTTCACGATTTTTCAAAAATAGCAGACCTACAAGCTCGTAGGGCGCCACTCGGTGGCGCGCTATGAGCTTGTAGATCTGCTATTTTTCAATAGCTAAATTATAACAATGCTTAAAACACCAAAAGGGGTTCCCGCCCAAAATGGTTTAAGGTTATTGTAGCAGTCAATTTATATTGGGGGTCGGGAGGGGGCGGGGCGGGGGTCCCGAGACATTGCCAAAGCATTTCCGGGGGTCCCCGGCCAAAAACGTTGAGAACCCCTGAACTACAATGCATTTTAGCTCACGGCGAGTCGAGCTGCGACGCACCGTGAGCTTGTAGATCGGCTATTTTCAGCACCAAGTGTAAAATGACTTACTACTGGATCTCTTGTCCACTATAGTCCCTTCCTATAACATTTAATCTATTTTTTATTTGTTGACGAAATTGTCAACATATTTAGTCTCATAGTTTTAGTCATCATAGCTTAGTTTTCATTGAGTTTCCATTTAGTTCTTCGTCAGTGAAAAAAGGCAATCGACGAAAAAATTTCCGTCATAGACGAAATCGACGAAATCAACACGGGGGTGCCAGAGCAAAAAAAAAAATCCGGCGCCATTCCCCAACGCTAGTATGTAAATGACTCGGTGCGGTCCATTCTCCAACGCTAGTATGTAAATGACTCGGTGCGGTCCATTCTCCAACGCTAGTATGTAAATGACTCGGTGCGGTCCATTCTCCAACGCTAGTATGTAAATGACTCGCTGCGGTCGATGTGTGCAATGGGCCATTCACCTGGTAGATTTATACCTTTGGCGGGCTTAATTATGTCTGCCTTTTATTTGCTCTGTAAAGCAAAGAAGCACAGAGGCAGTAACAAGGCCGCTTCACTTATAATAAATCTACAGGATTGGATTGGAGGTGGTGTGGTATAAGAACTCCACGGCCAAACAGACCTCCTCCTCCTCGCATTCTATCCTTTCACTAGTCCATTTAGGCCTGGTGTCGAAATTTAAAAAATGTCTTTTTTAAAATGTCTTTTTTTTCTGAAAAACCTCATGTTTCTGTATCAGTGGTTCTCAATATTTCAAAGGACCCCAAAATATATATGTAATATGCCGCCGACCTCCCATCTGAAAATATGTTGTTCCGGGGAGTCGGGACCCTCCCAGTCGCAAAGATTTGAGTTAAAAACTGAAACTCTGAAAGAATATATATTCAAAGAAAAATAGCAGACCTACAAGCTCGTAGCGTGGCGCTCGTAGCGTGGCACTCGGTGCCGCGCTACGAGCTTGTAGATCTGCTATTTTTCAATAGCTAAAGTATAACATAATGCTTAAAACACCAAAAGGGGTTCCTGCCCAAAATGGGCTAGTTCCCTCGCTCATCTCTTCCGCCCTCCTGTTCTTCTTTCTGGCTTCTCTCCTCATTCCTCTTCGTTCTTGTCTGCATGGCTACAGTTGTTTTGTTTTGTCTAACTTTCCCTTTTCTTCATTAGTTTCTATTTCCAGTCTCATGCTTTCTGTGCCTTCTTTTTTTAATGTTTTTTTATTTGTTTCTATAGCGATAGGTTCATCATTCAGTACTTTTAACGCATTCCGGACGGGATCCCCTTATTATGTTATGAGGGCGACTGTGGCTCAAGAGGTAGAGCAGGTCGTCCAATGATCCATGGGTCGGCGGTTCGAATCCCGGCTCCTCCTGTCTACATGTCGAAGTGTCCTTGGGCAAGACACTGAACCCCAAATTGCTCCCGATGTGCTGGTTGGTACCTTGCATGGCTTCCGCCGCAATTGGTGTATGAATGGGTGAATGTAATGCACAATCTAAGTGCCTTGGATAAAGGCGCTACATAAATGCACCATTTACCATTTACCATTTTATGATTATGTCATTCTTTAGCTATTTTTGAAAAATCTTGAAAATCTGAAAATATATTTTCAGATGGGGGTCGGCGGCCAATCACATATATTTTTGGGGTCCTTGACATGAAAAGGTCAAGGCATGTGTGGAAAGGTATAAATAGCTTAATTCTTATTGCTGCCATTTGCTCTTCTCTTTATCTCCTCATCCCGTCAACGCAGGCCTTGCTCCGCTAGTATTGACCTATACAGTATACTTTCAACCTCCATTCTTTGCTTCAACGTAGTTATCAATCTCTCTTTCTAGACCTCCCCGTGTTACGGCATAAAGATCTGACATGGGACGCTGACGGCCTTTTGTCCACAGACCGCTATGTGTGGCATTAATCATGGCGGTCAGGACCTTTAACATTGAGGCTTTATTGAGTGGTCCCGACGTCATCAGATCAGGCCAGTAAATGTAACGCCGGGCTACTTAACCCATTCATAACGGGAACCCCATTTGGTGCTTTGAGCATTACGTTATAATTCAGCTATTGAGAAATAACAGATCTACAAGCTCATAGCGCAGCACCGAGTGCCGCGCTACAAGCTTGTAGATCTGCTATTTTTTGGAAAAATGTGAAAATATGGCGCAAACATTTTTTAATCAAATCTTTCTGCTTCTGGATTCGGGAGTTTACCGTAGTTTGTTGGAAAGTTTAACGGGAGTTTCCTGTAATATACACATCCGTATTCCATCCTTTTTGCGCAGTGGAGGAGGGTCCCCTGGAACAACATATATTCCGATGGGGGTCGGCAGCCAATTACATACATGTTTGGGGGTCCTTGCCATGAAAATGTTTGAGAACGACTGACTTAGAAACATGACAGAAAACTGTCAGGATTTAGAAGGCATTTGTAGAACCGTTCTCAGGTCTAAATGGGTTAATTACCTTTCATGATGCCATAAATATCACTCGCAACACTACATCTCTCTCTCTCTCTCTCTCTCTCTCTCTCTCTCTCTCTCTCTCTCTCTCTCTCTCTCTCTCTCTCTGTACCAAAAAGGAGGCTCTTATCATTCTTCAACAGAGTAGGTCATTGAAAGTTTGCCCATAGGTTATAGCAGAGAAAGATAAGGAAGATTTATGCGCGCAAACATTGTCTCTCTTTCCTTTGCGATATGATTTTGATATTTGTTTTGGTTCCATAACGCACGCACGCACGCACGCACGCACGCACGCACGCACGCACGCACGCACGCACGCACGTATAGGAACTGACCCATGAGGAGTGGGAAGATGATCACGTTGCATGAGACAACAGAGAAGCACATAATACAGTATATATACATACATATTTTTTTATCAGAAGTTGTTGCCAGAAAACTGAAGTTGCGGCTATCACCCTAAAGTATTTCACATTTACATTTTAACAACCTTAACTCATTTTGGGCGGGAATCCCTTTTGGTGTTTCAAGCATTATGTTATACTTTGAAAAATAGCTATTGAAAAATATAGCAGATCTATACAAGCTCATAGCGCGGCACCGAGTGCCGCGCTATGAGCTTGTATAGATCTGCTATTTTTTTTTAATCGCGAAAATGTGGTGTAAATCTTTGAATATATATTCTTTCAGAGCGAACGCTTTGAAGTCAAATCTTTGCTTCTGGGGGGGGTCCCTGGAACAACATATTTTTAGATGGGGGGGGGGGGGGGCTATTACATAACATTTTTGGGGTCCTTGTCATGAAATATTGAGAGCCACTCATATAGAAACATGAGTTTTTTTTTCCAGAAAACTGTCAGGATATAGAAGATATTTTTAAATGTTCGATGTCGGGCCTAAATGGGTTAACAACCTATAAGCAGTGCCAGTATACTCCTTTCTTTCCTCTGGATAACTGTAATTGTACACTGTGGAGCGTGATCGGCACTGTGGAGCATGATCGGCATAGACACAACATCATTTACACCAGGGGTTCTCAACGTTTTTGTCCGGGGACCCCCGGAAATGCTTCGGCAATGTCTCGGGACCCCCGCCCCGCCCCCTCCCGACCCCCAATATAAATTGACTGCTACAATAACCTTAAACCATTTTGGGCGGGAACCCCTTTTGGTGTTTTAAGCATTGTTATAATTTAGCTATTGAAAAATAGCAGATCTACAAGCTCATAGCGCGCCACCGAGTGGCGCGCTACGAGCTTGTAGGTCTGCTATTTTTGAAAAATCGTGAAAATAAAAATTTAAAAAACCCTTTTTTTTTTTTTTTAATAATTTGGGGACCCCCTAAAATAATTTGGCGACCCCCCGAGGGGTCGCGACCCACGGGTTGAGAACCCCTGATTTACACTACAGTATCGCTGCATCCGTCTTTTACATGCTGGGCACTGGTGATAAATGGCCACAGGGCGTTGTCGCGCTGTCATTGGCCCTTCACTTCCATGTCACGGGCGTCGTCACGCTGTCATTGGCCCTTCACTTCCATGCCACGGCCGTTGTCGCGCTGTCATTGGCCCTTCACATCCATGCCACGGGCGTTGTCGCGCTGTCATTGGCCCTGCACTTCCATGCCACGTGGCGTTGTCGCGCTGTCATTCACTTCCATGCCACGGGCGTTGTCGCGCTGTCATTGGCCCTTCACTTCCATGCCACGGGCGTTGTCACGCTGTCATTGGCCCTTCACTTCCATGCCACGGGCGTTGTCACGCTGTCATTGGCCCTTCACTTCCATGCCACGGGCGTTGTCGCGCTGTCATTGGCCCTTCACTTCCATGCCACGGGCGTTGTCACGCTGTCATTGGCCCTTCACTTCCATGCCACGGGCGTTGTCACGCTGTCATTGGCCCTTCACTTCCATGCCACGGGCGTTGTCACGCTGTCATTGGCCCTTCACTTCCATGCCACAGGCGTTGTCACGCTGTCATTGGCCCTTCACTTCCATGCCACGTGGCGTTGTCACGCTGTCATTGGCCCTTCACTTCCATGCCACGTGGCGTTGTCGCGCTGTCATTGGCCCTTCACTTCCATGCCACGTGGCGTTGTCACGCTGTCATTGGCCCTTCACTTCCATGCCACGTGGCGTTGTCGCGCTGTCATTGGCCCTTCACTTCCATGCCACGGGCGTTGTCACGCTGTCATTGGCCCTTCACTTCCATGCCACGTGGCGTTGTCACGCTGTCATTGGCCCTTCACTTCCATGCCACGTGGCGTTGTCGCGCTGTCATTGGCCCTTCACTTCCATGCCACGTGGCGTTGTCGCGCTGTCATTGGCCCTTCACTTCCATGCCACGTGGCGTTGTCGCGCTGTCATTGGCCCTTCACTTCCATGCCACGTGGCGTTGTCGCGCTGTCATTGGCCCTTCACTTCCATGCCACGTGGCGTTGTCGCGCTGTCATTGGCCCTTCACTTCCATGCCACGTGGCGTTGTCGCGCTGTCATTGGCCCTTCACTTCCATGCCACGGGCGTTGTCGCGCTGTCATTGGCCCTGCACTTCCATGCCACGTGGCGTTGTCGCGCTGTCATTGGCCCTTCACTTCCATGCCACGTGGCGTTGTCGCGCTGTCATTGGCCCTTCACTTCCATGCCACGTGGCGTTGTCGCGCTGTCATTGGCCCTTCACTTCCATGCCACGTGGCGTTGTCGCGCTGTCATTGGCCCTTCACTTCCATGCCACGTGGCGTTGTCGCGCTGTCATTGGCCCTTCACTTCCATGCCACGGGCGTTGTCGCGCTGTCATTGGCCCTTCACTTCCATGCCATGGGTTGTTGTCACGCTGTCATTGGCCCTTCACTTCCATGCCATGGGCGTTGTCGCGCTGTCATTGGCCCTTCACTTCCATGCCACGGGCGTTGTCACGCTGTCATTGGCCCTTCACTTCCATGCCACGGGCGTTGTCACGCTGTCATTGGCCCTTCACTTCCATGCCACGGGCGTTGTCACGCTGTCATTGGCCCTTCACTTCCATGCCACGGGCGTTGTCGCGCTGTCATTGGCCCTTCACTTCCATGCCACGGGCGTTGTCGCGCTGTCATTGGCCCTTCACTGCCATGCCACGGGCGTTGTCACGCTGTCATTGGCCCTTCACTTCCATGCCACGTGCGTTGTCACGCTGTCATTGGCCCTTCACTTCCATGCCACGGGCGTTGTCACGCTGTCATTGGCCCTTCACTTCCATGCCACGGGCGTTGTCACGCTGTCATTGGCCCTTCACTTCCATGCCACAGGCGTCGTCACGCTGTCATTGGCCCTTCACTGCCATGCCACGGGCGTTGTCACGCTGTCATTGGCCCTTCACTTCCATGCCACGTGCGTTGTCACGCTGTCATTGGCCCTTCACTTCCATGCCACGGGCGTTGTCACGCTGTCATTGGCCCTTCACTTCCATGCCACGGGCGTCGTCACGCTGTCATTGGCCCTTCACTTCCATGCCACAGGCGTCGTCACGCTGTCATTGGCCCTTCACTGCCATGCCACGGGCGTTGTCACGCTGTCATTGGCCCTTCACTTCCATGCCACGGGCGTTGTCGCGCTGTCATTGGCCCTTCACTTCCATGCCACGGGCGTCGTCACGCTGTCATTGGCCCTTCACTTCCATGTCACGGGCGTTGTCACGCTGTCATTGGCCCTTCACTTCCATGCCACGGGCGTTGTCACGCTGTCATTGGCCCTTCACTTCCATGCCACGGGCGTCGTCACGCTGTCATTGGCCCTTCACTTCCATGCCACGGGCGTTGTCACGCTGTCATTGGCCCTTCACTTCCATGCCACGGGCGCTGTCACGCTGTCATTGGCCCTTCACTTCCATGCCACGGGCGTCGTCACGCTGTCATTGGCCCTTCACTTCCATGATAAATGGCCACAGGGTGTTGTCACTAGAGATGTCCCGATACTGTATCGGTATCGGAAAGGTATCAGATCTTATTTGGTCATATCGGGTCATATCGGTATCGGCAAATATGCCAGTCTAACCACAGATCCGACACAGGGGTAAGCGGTTGACACTATGGCATGGCAAGTAAATAAAGTGTTGGGGCATGTGGAGTTTGCTTTTGAGTTGCCCAAACTGCTTGTGCACATTTGAGTGAGGAGTTTAACTGTATAACACAACACGAGATATATAGC
>NC_136809.1:6910741-7050741 GCF_951216825.1 Electrona antarctica | reverse complement strand
CTTCCTATATACGCATGTACATCTAAATGGAATGTTCCTTCCTATATACGCATGTACATCTAAATGGAATGTTCCTTCCTATATACGCATGTACATCTAAATGGAATGTTCCTTCCTATATACTGTAATGGCAGTTTTAGAATGCCAATTCTACTATTCAATAAGAACTATAATTGTATTTCATTTCAGTCAAATAGGATGGACTATACGCATTCGGACTGACCGACAGCTGTCACCTGACAGCTGTCACTATTGCCTCTACCTACTTGGGTGTGTTCTCAAATTAGTTGTTTCCTGCTTGCCTCCAACTATCTCCCATTTAGAGCAGTCTTCCTGTCAATCTAACAGCTGACTTGACTCCTCCATACTGTCAGCAAAGGTATACTTATTTGTGTGTCACCCTTATCTTTAGCGCAGATCCTTATATGAACATTTTGTATAGCATCTCTGTTATCCCATTTAGAGTAGGTTCCTGTCTGTCAGCAAACACCATGAACAACACCATGAACGGAGATGCTGTAACACCACCTGTTATTATCTGTCCATGTCCTGTTGTATTTGAATAAAACACCTGTCACTGACTGTCAATTTGGGGGTGTGTGGTTGGGAAATAAAAGGGGGTTGGATGTCATTGATGAGGGAAGCGGTGGGAGAGTGCTGTTGGACTGTTAAACCATTCTGCTGTACTGAGATGATGGGAACGATGAATAAAGAACGAATTGACGATATGCCGGACTCCTTGTGAAGTTGCCTTCGCCTCTGCTGATCACCAATGATGGGACCTCATAATTTCCTTAACAAATGGCGCTGTGAGCAGGGTATTTGGATCAGCGTTGGCCAGACGGGTCATTAACAAAGGACGCAGTGACGCAGAAAAAAAACACCCGACGATTTTAAAGATGGGGGCAAGGCAGAGCCGAAAGAAACTTCGACAAGAAATGAGCGACGCACAGCAAAGGGAGGCGATTCTTCAACTCCAACTGGAGGACCAGAAAAAGCTAATCGACCAGGCAGTATCACGTGTGACACTCCTGGAACAAGAACTTCAAACTGCGGCGTTACTACTACACGCCAACACAACCAACCACCCGGACCAAGCCAACTACGCCGAAACAACCATTCCTGTCAACGATGAAGATGATAGCTACTACAACGACCAAGGAAGGGACACACAACTCCAAGTGTCCCTACCAAACAACAACTATTATGCCGACCGCAACCACAACAGAGACCAGCCAGAACCAGACTTTCAAATGACCAAACACAGAGGAAAAGAAATGACCAATCAACTGAGCGGCTTCCAGCTAGACCACATCAGCAAGCCTACCCCAAGACGAAGACAACACCCACCGCCGTGGGAAGCCTGGCGTAACCAGCCTGGCAACCCAGGACCATACCACAGCCGACCAGTGAGAGGACAAGTACAAACCCGAGCCAGGGTTGATGCTGTACTCCAGGAAAGGAAGGACAGAAGAAGACGGCAACTAAACCACGCACGCCACATGGGAGAGGATGAAGCCAGCGCAGCCAACACCATTCCTGTCAACAACTTGTGCTATTACTGCGGCCAGACAGGTCATATGAAACGTTGGTGTCCACTGAACCATGCGGCTGTATTACGGCGCACAGCAACGACGGGCCAGCAAATCAATTTTGGCTAAAGAAAACAAACTACGACAGGGTAAATACAATTGAAAATAACTAGATCTTTAGTTTGTAATTGGTAAATACAATTGAGAATAACTAGATCTTTAGTTTGTAATTTACCCTATGTGATTTAATCTATTTAGTCTTACATGTGCAAGTAGTGAACTACAAGAGTTTTGATAAACTACTAAAAATCTAATCTAAATTTTAATCTAACTAGACTCCAATCTAAAATTTGTAAAAGTATAGGCAAGAACAACAATGTTAGAAAATCCTAAAATAGGATGATAAGATATTGGAATTCATTTCCACGCACATATACTGTACTAAAAGGACTCCTCATTGAACACCCCGTGCCCAAAATGGCAAGAGGGGGAGGGGTCATTGGTACAGCCTATGTGTGGGTTAGTTAAAAGGAATACATTTATAGTTTTGCAAATAAATTAACATGGATCTAAGTAATTATTCAAATCGTGAGTGTTTCAAGGTGTTAAAATCAATAGTGTGAAATCAATCATTTATGAGGGTTTAACAAGGTTAAACGTCTAATATTATTTTATCTCCTGTCAATTCTGGTATTTACTAGGTAGCACTAGGCCTTTAGTATAGAAAACAGAGAGAGAGGATTTATTTTCGGGGTGAGATCTGCAAAAAATCGAATCTAGTGAGCTTACGAAAGTTAAATAGTTCCTTTCTCTTCAAGGTTGAACGTCCTTTATCAGTATAGTAATACATGATATAAAGCAGTTTCGGGTTGAACGTCCCTTATCAGAAAGTCACTGGTATAAATATGAAATATTCTTTGGTTGAACGCTAGCTTAAGTAATATAATACAGAAAATGTTGAACGAATGGAGATAATATTAAGACAAAGAGACCTCACCTTGGTCACATCAGTAACAGTTTAATTTGAATTAATTCGATATTGGAAAAAAAACAAATGTCTGATTGACAGCCTTCCTTTCTCTCTCTTTCTCTGTCCAGCTGGCAGAATGGGGGGGGGGAGGAAAGGTATTTGTGCGTTTGTGTGTAACTGAGTTAAAAGTAGCAGAGAGCCTAAAATACAGGACGTGGTCATTATCAGTCTATTTATTTATTTATTTTCGGGTGTGAAAAACAGCCTGAGAGGGGACTAACAGTGGCCATAGTTTTGTTCAATGGAGAATATCCTAATGTTAAAGTTTTACCAGGTTAAAGTTTTAAAGTATTACATTATTTTAATTGTTGAGTGTTTAAATTCTATCCTAATATAATCCATTTCAATTATTTTTATTTGAGTTAAATCATTTCAGTTCATTTGGTTCTTAAACTAACTATTATAGGTATTTTGTAGTGTGGAATTACAAAGTTAAAAAATAGTATAGGGAAAGAAAAAATATATATAAATAGCAGATCTACAAGCTCTACTATCTTCTTAAATTTCTTCCTAAATTTAACTAGATGTGTTTACTATCTTCTAATTTAACTATAGATGTGTTTTTCTTGATTCTAGATGTGTCCAGTAATTTTTAAATTTCTTAATAGCGAAACCTTCTTTATCTGACCACTGTCATCAAACATGAATCTAGCCATACAGTTTTAATCATCAATATTTGTCATTCTAAAAATCTCCTGGGCCATGTAAATTAATAAGGTATCAATTTTCATATATAAAGCGGTGGATTGTAATGGCAGTTTTAGAATGCCAATTCTACTATTCAATAAGAACTATAATTGTATTTCATTTCAGTCAAATAGGATGGACTATACGCATTCGGACTGACCGACAGCTGTCACCTGACAGCTGTCACTATTGCCTCTACCTACTTGGGTGTGTTCTCAAATTAGTTGTTTCCTGCTTGCCTCCAACTATCTCCCATTTAGAGCAGTCTTCCTGTCAATCTAACAGCTGACTTGACTCCTCCATACTGTCAGCAAAGGTATACTTATTTGTGTGTCACCCTTATCTTTAGCGCAGATCCTTATATGAACATTTTGTATAGCATCTCTGTTATCCCATTTAGAGTAGGTTCCTGTCTGTCAGCAAACACCATGAACAACACCATGAACGGAGATGCTGTAACACCACCTGTTATTATCTGTCCATGTCCTGTTGTATTTGAATAAAACACCTGTCACTGACTGTCAATTTGGGGGTGTGTGGTTGGGAAATAAAAGGGGGTTGGATGTCATTGATGAGGGAAGCGGTGGGAGAGTGCTGTTGGACTGTTAAACCATTCTGCTGTACTGAGATGATGGGAACGATGAATAAAGAACGAATTGACGATATGCCGGACTCCTTGTGAAGTTGCCTTCGCCTCTGCTGATCACCAATGATGGGACCTCATAATTTCCTTAACAATACGCATGTACATCTAAATGGAATGTTCCTTCCTATATACGCATGTACATCTAAATGGAATGTTCCTTCCTATATACGCATGTACATCTAAATGGAATGTTCCTTCCCACACACACCAGGAAGATTAGATTATTGGAGCCGTAGCAATAGATTGAAACCTTTATTTCAGAGGAATCCACAGTGTCTTCTGCAATAAACGCACCGTGTCTCTGTGTGTACAGTACGTGTAATGTACGTCTGTAATCCACGTAACTCCAGAACCGTTCGCCCTACTGACTTCAGATTCGACACATGCGTTCCACACCATCCAGGGAGTGCAGCGCCCGGCCTTGAATTAGACAATTCATCACCATATATGGAACTGGCCTGTTCTGACATCTGCATAGACTCCATATGAATGAGAATGAACACAGAGCGGTATAAATGGTAAATGGTGCATTTATATAGCACCTTTATACAGTGCGCTTTACATTCACCCATTCACACACACATTCACACACCTTTACATAGATTGTGCATTACATTCACACACACATTCATACACCTTTACATAGATTGTAAATACACATACACACATATGGCAGCGGAAACCATGCAAGGCACCAACCAGCACACCAGGAGCAATTAGGGGTTCAGTGTCTTGCTCAAGGACACTTCGACACTAACTCTGGGGGAGCCCACAGGGTTCGAACTGGCAACCTTGTGGTTACCATCCAGCCACTCTACCCGTGAGCCACCGCCGCCCGGTATAGACTATCCTTTCTGCCAACCGCCATCAGACTTTACAACACATAAGAACTTCCCCCCCCCCAATGCTTATGGTCCTGTGTCTGAAGTCTTTGGTCTTGTTGTGATTATGTCCAGTTGTGTCCAATGTGTTTTTCTGTCTGTCTGTTGTTTATTTTTACATTTTACATTATGCTGCTGTAACGTATCAATTTCCCTGCGGGGGATAATAAAGTACATCTCATCTCATCTCATCTCATCTCATCTCATCTCATCTCATCTCATCTCATCTCATCTCATGTGGAAAAATAAGAACAAATAAGAAAAGGGCTGCACACTCGTAGCCACAATGCTGTATATTTATTGACAAGAATCCAACGTTTTGACCTATAGGAGGTCTTCTTCAGGGAATAAACCATGAAGCCAGAGGACAAACACAGCCTTATAGGAGGTCTTCTTCAGGGAATAAACCATGAAGCCAGAGGACAAACACAGCCTTATAGGAGGTCTTCTTCAGGGAATAAACCATGAAGCCAGAGGACAAACACAGCCTTATAGGGGAGCAAAACCTGTCCTTGTTTACTGCCTTATAGGCCAGCAGCTCACCAACACTGGTGTGTGCCCCTTTCCTGTTTTGTAGACTCCATATTTGGGCATGCCTGACAAAGACACAGACAGACCTAATTACTGGGCGGGGCATTCATGCATTTCCAACTTGCATCGTTCCAAGTACGAGCACTGCTCTAGTAGTGAATGTAAAACAGAGAAACGCTCTCACACTGTGGGCTCCAGTTGCAAAGACTGCTTTTTTTATTCCATGTCTTATTATGTTCTTATACAATAAGCTCAATTTGATGTACAGTATATGTCTACACTCAGTGGTGTAAAGTAACTAAGTACTTTTACTTAAGTACTGTACTTGAGTACAATTTTTAGGTATTTGTAGGCCTACTTTACTTGAGTATTTCCAATTTCCAATACTTTTACTTCTACTCCACTACATCTCGGAGCCAAAATGTGTACATTTACTTCACTGTAGAGAGGAAGGGAGACCCGCACACTGTCACTTGCTGGTTCAAGAGCTTTTCATTTAATGTCAAATATTGCAACGTTTCGGTCTTTCGACCTTCCTCAGGCATGAAAGACCTTCCGTTGCAATATTTGACATTAAATAAAAAGCTCTTGAACCAGCAAGTGACAGTGTGCTGCTTTGTCGCCGACGCACCGATGCGTCGCCGATGCGTCACCGATGCGTCGCAGACGCACCTGTAAGTCGAGTGTGCGGAGGTCTTCCCTTCAAAAAACACAATGTGAGACACCAGAGGGGTTTAATAACAAAAGAATAGGCAATATTAGGCCAAATATGACATCCAGGCATTTAATAGCAGCTTAAGCATGCAGGCCTATTTGGTTAACGCCATTCCATCCCGTCCCTCGGTCCCACTTGTCCCACACAGCCATACGTCTGACCTCGCATGGTCCCCCTACTAACAGGTCCATTTGGTTACATGTTCTGTTTGGTTAGCAACAGCGGGTTAGCCACAGACACATGATTGACAACGACATCATCTGCTTTCCTACTATTTTGATTGGTTGGTATTTGAACCAATCGCCGAAGACTGCCGCTCTGGCAACGCCCATCCCAGAAACGGCTGCCGCGTTCAGCCTGAATAATGAAGTGAAACAAAATTAAAATTGAGGCTGTGTGTCAGGCTGTTACATTGAGAACCAGCATCCCTATTTTTTTTTGGGGGGGGGGGGGGGTGCAACCATTCATGATTATTATAGGTGTATCTCTTTTGTATGCTGTATTAGAGAGCTTATTAGAGTAAACCTACCCTAATAATAGTTTAATCTTTTCTTATTTTTTATTCTTACTAGTCCTAACACTTAGACCGCTATCATTTATTGAAAAATTAGGATCTAATTCACGCCAGCATTTTTTAAATTTGAGCTCTTATTTTGAAAAGCCGCCATTTCCGGTCCATCAGCAGCAGTCATAACCTAGGAAACTACACGGAGCAGACAGGCCTTGTTTACCATCTGAAGCCAGACCGGAGCTCTGCAGAGCTCCAGATCGTCATATCTGTGCCGTCAAAGAAACGCTGTTTTGACCAAAATGCCATCTGGGACAAGGAATAGGAGATACAGGCGATTGAAAGAAATGGATTATTATGGCGACGACGATCTAAGATGGGCGATCCAGTGCTGTGCTAACAACACAGCTAGCTAACCGGCTAACCGGCTCGAGCAATCGAATGCGCCATAAAAGCACAATTGCCGAAGGCCGTCGGCAATGGCGTTAAGCGTCAGTATCAAAATTAGGCGTCAATTGACTTTAATCGTCGGCAATGGCGCTGAAAGTATTAATACGTTTGAAATGTACTAGGTATTTGTATGCTATGTCCTGTATGTCAGTCCTGTTTGATGTTCGATGTCTGGGGACTGCAGATGGAAATTAGCATGTTTTTTCTAAATCTGGTATATTTACACTGCATTTTTAATGTAATGTTCATTAATATACATTGTCCCGACTAAATAAACGAATAAAGTAAAGTCAAAGTACAAACTCAACTCAGTACACTTTGAGCTTGTAGATCGGCTATTCTCACTAAAGAGATTAGCTGAAAATAGCTAACAGATAATGAATGATGCTCAATCATACTCAGTGCCTTCATATGAGTGGTTTTGTATAATGATGCTCATACTATGGTCAGAATAAAGCAGGTGGTATACGTCAACATAGAGCTCCTGCTGAAATACCTTGTACTTTATATGCGAGTCTTGCTGATCTCCAGTTATCTCCAGTTTATTTCGATTAAGTTCTATTTCACAGCCAAGAAATAGAAGGAACACTCTTTGTGTGTGTGTGTGTGTGTATGTGTATGTGTATGTGTGTGTGTGTGTGTGTGTGTGTGTGTGTGTGTGTGTGTGTGTGTGTGTGTGTGTGTGTGTGTGTGTGTGTGTGCGTGCGTGCGTGCGTGCGTGCGTGCGTGCGTGCGTGCGTGCGTGCGTGCGTGCGCGTGTGTGTGTGCGTGTGGGTGCGTGCACGTGTGACAATGACAGTGACAAAAAATAATACTGTGTTGTAGTTTCATTGTGTGTGTGTGTGTGTGTGTGTGTGTGTGTGTGTGTGTGTGTGTGTGTGTGTGTGTGTGTGTGTGTGTGTGTGTGTGTGTGTGTGTGTGTGTGTGTGTGTGTGCGTGCGTGCGTGCGTGTTGTAGTTTCATTGTGAGAACATTGTGACCTGCAGGTGGACCCTCATGGGCCCAGCGTGGTTAACACATTTAGACCTGAGGACGATTCTACAAATGCCTTCGAAATCCTGACAGATTTCAGAGAAAAATCATGTTTCTATATCAGTGGTTCAAGGACCCCAAAAAGATGTCATTGGCCGCCGACCCCCATCTGAAAATATGTTGTTCCAGTGACCCACTAGAAGCGACGATTTGAGTTAAAAACGTTCGCTCTGAACGAATATAGATTTGTGACACATTTTCACGATATTCCAAAAATAGCTACAAGCTCGTAGCATGTATCATAGTATGAGCTTGTAGATCTGCTATTTTTCAATAGCTAAAGTATAACACCAAAAGGGGTTCCCGTCCAGAATGGATTAAATAAATGTTTACCCTCTCACAGCTCCAAATGGATACAAATCAACACTGATCATCCTACCGTGTAGCCTTTCTTGAACCTTTTTTCAAGACTTGGATATTGTGTGAATTCTCTTTAATTAGCCAATAAAAGCTGTCACAGGAAAGCTGTCACAGGAAATGCCAGCTTGTGAAAGTTATTGATGATAACCGATTTGTTTCGTTGTGTTTTCTCTCAACACCAACATTGTCCATTTTGTGCAGTAAGTATAGTTTTCTGAGTAGTGAAGGAATTATTACCATTGCTTTACATTAAGGATGTCCCGATACACTTATTTCGTTCCCGATCCGATCCTGATACCACAATGTCTGTGTTAGCCGATACCGAATACCGATACCGATACCAGTGTTGTGATCTCATGTTGTGTTTATAACAGACTCCTCACTCAAATAATGTGCACTTGCAGTTTGGGCAACTCCAAAGCAAACTCCACGTGCCCCAACATTTTATTTACCTGCGATAGTGTCAACGCCCTACCTCTGTGTCGGATCGGTGGTTAGACTGGCATATTCGCCGATACCGATATGACCCGATTCGACAAATAAGGGCCGATACCAATACTTTTCCCAATACCGATACAGCATTGGGACATCTCTACTTTACATGCACATGCAGGCTGTGCTGCCTCACCTGCAAATGTAAATACTTAATCTTACTACAAAAGTGTGGTTGCTAAGTACAGTATGTGATGTATGATGATGATGATGCATTGACCCACATGACATCACAAGGGGCGTTTCAGTTTCATTATGTCAGGTTCGTAAAGGTATGTATGCTTCGTCTTTGTTGTATGTGGATTTGTTGTTTATCGATCAAATATACAGGTATAGGCTACAAAAGGCAGAATAATCAAACTAAAACTGTTTTGGGGTTGCTCTATAAATGAGGTCAGGCAATTGCTATAGTTATCCTGTTAGGCAACCACACTAATTATATAATGAATTGCATTTTTATAGCGCTTTTCCAAGTGCTCAAAGCGCTTTACAATGGTTCATTCATTCACACATTGGGAGATGAAGTGGCGAACAGTCGACGCCAGCGTCCTCACTTCCCACATTCACACACCAATGGTGGCGAGCTCACACCGACCGACTCATAGATACCTAACTACTAGGTACCTCTACTACCTCCTGAGCCACAGCCTCCCATATAACGTGCTTCACAAGTGCATGTTGGTGCAAGAGAAGAAAACAGGAGAAATCCATACTGACATCATACTGTATAGCTGACTGACATCATTTTTGTTGTGTTTTGACGCCATCGACACAGACCCCACATTTCAGCTCAAATTGATTTTCCCCCAAACATGAACAGAGTTGGGACGACAAGAGGAGAGAGAGGGAGGGCTCTCTACTAGCGTGCGAGAGAGAGAGAGAGGGAGAGGAAGATCTAGGGAAGGGTTTTGGTATTTGACACAATATTAAACAAGTCTATGCAGGAATGGGCTAATTATGCTCACAGAATGACTCCTATACTTCCCGGCCGCTTCCCTATTTCCTTCAGGTGTTACCGATGATAGTAATTCCATTTAGTGTGCAGTGTGGTTCTCAATTATTCATTTCAAGGACCCCCATAACTCAGAGTTACAGACCCGTACGGGGCCATTTGGAACCCACTCGAGGACACTCTGAGACCCACTGGGGTAGCAGAGTGTTTCCAGTGAGCTAAAACGAACAACAGCAGCACTCTGAATGGAACAGAGCCTTCATTAGTATCACCGGTAACACCTGTGAAGGAAGCCCAAGCTCTTTTCCAAAATTGCGTGTGTGCATCAAGGCCCCAGTGAGGCTCTCCAACGTTGAAGCACTCGGCCCTAGTGGTAAGAGGAGGGACTGCAGGCGGACCCGTGGAGTTATGACGTGCATCTGGGCTTTAATGTTGAGCACGTTTGCATTTCCGCATTTTGAAATCGAAAAAAACGCGGAAGCAGTACTCCACCATAAAAACGCGGAAGTAGTACTCCACCATACTCTATGGTGTGCATAGAGCCTATTGTGAATGGGGAAAGAAGCGTGCGTGACCCACCTCGGGTGCACGTCAGACGAGAGAGGGAGTGGGGGAGCAAGGGAGGGAGAGAGAGAGAGAGAGAGAGAGAGCCTCTTACACCCACACAATAAGCCATGCCAATGCTGGGTATCAGAACATGAACACGGTCAATTCAATTACATTTGTATTAAAAGGTTGAATGCCAGCAATATACGGGCGTCTTTCAGGCTAGACTGGCCTATGTTTAAAGTTACCTTTGAACAGCCAGTGCACCGACCGCTGAGTTGCTTGTCATGAGAATCCACTTTAAAACGGTGTAATCGTTTGGTGTAGTGTAGAAAAGTATTCCATAGCGGCGATCACAACAACAGCCCGGGCAGCGCACGGCTATTTCCTCCGGCAGACTTTGCCATTGTAAACAATAGGGACTCAATTTCCCAGAACCCTTTGCACGCCGGCGTGACGGACCTTTTTGCAATGACGTCTTCAACACACGTCTCACATCCCATTCTGTCCAGTGGGTTGCCCTATATGACTTAAAACTGATTAAAAATGTGGATTAAACAATGAAAACATAACTCGTGTGGAGTTTGCATGTTCTCCCCGTGTCCCCTAGGGTAGGTACCCTCACAAAAAACATGCAGTAATCCTGGTCTCTAAACCGCCTCCCCCTGGACAGCCGTGGCGCCTGATGGAGGGGAAAGGAACTGGTTGGAATAACGTGTTCCTTCCACGCGCTACGTCCAACCGGGGAAACTCCCCCCTGTCAGGTGTAAAGGAGCAACTTGGACACTCAGGCATGAAGGAAGCATGAGTTCAAGTCCGTTGCTCTCCCCATGTCCCCCATATATGGGGACTAGGTTGGCGGAGGGTGTGTAGAGCCCAGGATCACATTAGATAATTGACACAGGGGTGAAAAATGGGTTACAAAATCGTGGGATAAAAAAAAAGAAAAAAAAAGAAAAGAAAACATAACTCGGGCAACTCGCGAATCGCAGGGAAAGTGTTCTACAGTTAATTAACTCGAGTAACTCGTGAATAGAAGTCAAAGTGTTAAAGTGTCAAATCACAACAAGTTATCTCAAGACCGACAAAGATCCACCCAGAGCAAGCAGTGTTAACGAAGAAACGTCAAGCAGAACCCGACTCTAGGGTGGGCGGCCATCTGCCTCGACCGTAGAGAGAATAGAGAGAAGGAGAGACAGGGAGGAGATACGGGCAAATACAAGTAGTAGCAATAGCAATGATAATAAATGTAATAGTTTAAGATATTATAGTATGGTATAATCCAGGGGTTCTCAACCCCCCTTGGGGGGGTCGCCCAATTATTTTCGGGGGTCCCCAAATTATTACAAACTGAATGGCTGGAAAATGGAAATGAAGAGTTTACATATAGCACACATAGTACATGCATACACCTTCCTTCCCTAATGATTATATCTGGTTTCAGTATTTATTTATGGTGTATTGTCTCTATTATTAAGGTTATTGTAGCAGGGGCGGGGGTCCCGAGACACTGCCAAAGCATCTCCGGGGGTCCCCAGCCAAAAACGTTGAGAACCCCTGGTATAATCAATGATGTTAGATAATATATAGTGGTATAGAAATGTTAATATAACATATAATGTAGTGGTGTAATATATTGCTAGCAGTCCATGGCCGTGCTCGGTGTAGTGGTGGACGCTATAGCTGCTATATGGTGATCAACCCCATCTCACAGTGTAGTGGTGTACGCTATAGCTGCTATATGGTGATCAACCCCATCTCACAGTGTAGTGGTGGACGCTATAGCTGCTATATGGTGATCAACCCCATCTCACAGTGTAGTGGTGGACGCTATAGCTGCTATATGGTGATCAACCCCATCTCACAGTGTAGTGGTGGACGCTATAGCTGCTATATGGTGATCAACCCCATCTCACGGTGTAGTGGTGGACGCTATAGCTGGTATGGTGATCAACCCCATCTCACAGTGTAGTGGTGGACGCTATAGCTGCTATATGGTGATCCACCCCATCTCACAGTGTAGTGGTGTACGCTATAGCTGCTGTATGGTGATCAACCCCATCTCACAGTGTAGTGGTGGACGCTATAGCTGCTGTATGGTGATCAACCCCATCTCACAGTGTAGTGGTGGACGCTATAGCTGCTATGTGGTGATCAACCCCATCTCACAGTGTAGTGGTGGACGCTATAGCTGCTATATGGTGATCAACCCCATCTCACAGTGTGGTGGTGGACGCTATAGCTGCTATATGGTGATCAACCCCCATCTCACAGTGTGGTGGTGGACGCTATAGCTGCTATATGGTGATCAACCCCATCTCACAGTGTGGTGGTGGACGCTATAGCTGCTGTATGGTGATCAACCCCATCTCACAGTGTGGTGGTGGACGCTATAGCTGCTATATGGTGATCAACCCCATCTCACAGTGTGGTGGTGGACGCTATAGCTGCTATATGGTGATCAACCCCATCTCACAGTGTGGTGGTGGACGCTATAGCTGCTGTATGGTGATCCAACCCCATCTCACAGTGTGGTGGTGGACGCTATAGCTGCTATATGGTGATCAACCCCATCTCACAGTGTAGTGGTGGACGCTATAGCTGCTATATGGTGATCAACCCCATCTCACAGTGTGGTGGTGGACGCTATAGCTGCTGTATGGTGATCAACCCCATCTCACAGTGTAGTGGTGGACGCTATAGCTGCTGTATGGTGATCAACCCCATCTCACAGTGTAGTGGTGGACGCTATAGCTGCTATATGGTGATCAACCCCATCTCACAGTGTAGTGGTGGACGCTATAGCTGCTATATGGTGATCAACCCCCATCTCACAGTGTGGTGGTGGACGCTATAGCTGCTTATATGGTGATCAACCCCATCTCACAGTGTGGTGGTGGACGCTATAGCTGCTATATGGTGATCAACCCCATCTCACAGTGTGGTGGTGGACGCTATAGCTGCTGTATGGTGATCAACCCCATCTCACAGTGTGGTGGTGGACGCTATAGCTGCTATATGGTGATCAACCCCATCTCACAGTGTGGTGGTGGACGCTATAGCTGCTATATGGTGATCAACCCCATCTCACAGTGTGGTGGTGGACGCTATAGCTGCTGTATGGTGATCAACCCCATCTCACAGTGTGGTGGTGGACGCTATAGCTGCTATATGGTGATCAACCCCATCTCACAGTGTAGTGGTGGACGCTATAGCTGCTATATGGTGATCAACCCCATCTCACAGTGTGGTGGTGGACGCTATAGCTGCTGTATGGTGATCAACCCCATCTCACAGTGTAGTGGTGGACGCTATAGCTGCTGTATGGTGATCAACCCCATCTCACAGTGTGGTGGTGGACGCTATAGCTGCTGTATGGTGATCAACCCCATCTCACAGTGTGGTGGTGGACGCTATAGCTGCTATATGGTGATCAACCCCATCTCACAGTGTAGTGGTGGACGCTATAGCTGCTATATGGTGATCAACCCCATCTCACAGTGTGGTGGTGGACGCTATAGCTGCTATATGGTGATCAACCCCATCTCACAGTGTAGTGGTGGACGCTATAGCTGCTGTATGGTGATCAACCCCATCTCACAGTGTGGTGGTGGACGCTATAGCTGCTGTATGGTGATCAACCCCATCTCACAGTGTAGTGGTGGACGCTATAGCTGCTATATGGTGATCAACCCCATCTCACAGTGTAGTGGGTGTATAGCTGCTATATGGTGATCAACCCCATCTCACAGTGTGGTGGTGGACGCTATAGCTGCTGTATGGTGATCAACCCCATCTCACAGTGTGGTGGTGGACGCTATAGCTGCTGTATGGTGATCAACCCCATCTCACAGTGTGGTGGTGGACGCTATAGCTGCTATATGGTGATCAACCCCATCTCACAGTGTAGTGGTGGACGCTATAGCTGCTATATGGTGATCAACCCCATCTCACAGTGTGGTGGTGGACGCTATAGCTGCTGTATGGTGATCAACCCCATCTCACAGTGTGGTGGTGGACGCTATAGCTGCTATATGGTGATCAACCCCATCTCACAGTGTAGTGGTGGACGCTATAGCTGCTATATGGTGATCAACCCCATCTCACAGTGTGGTGGTGGACGCTATAGCTGCTGTATGGTGATCAACCCCATCTCACAGTGTGGTGGTGGACGCTATAGCTGCTATATGGTGATCAACCCCATCTCACAGTGTAGTGGTGGACGCTATAGCTGCTATATGGTGATCAACCCCATCTCACAGTGTAGTGGTGGACGCTATAGCTGCTATATGGTGATCAACCCCATCTCACAGTGTGGTGGTGGACGCTATAGCTGCTGTATGGTGATCAACCCCATCTCACAGTGTGGTGGTGGACGCTATAGCTGCTATATGGTGATCAACCCCATCTCACAGTGTGGTGGTGGACGCTATAGCTGCTGTATGGTGATCAACCCCATCTCACAGTGTAGTGGTGGACGCTATAGCTGCTATATGGTGATCAACCCCATCTCACAGTGTAGTGGTGGACGCTATAGCTGCTGTATGGTGATCAACCCCATCTCACAGTGTGGTGGTGGACGCTATAGCTGCTATATGGTGATCAACCCCATCTCACAGTGTAGTGGTGGACGCTATAGCTGCTATGTGGTGATCAACCCCATCTCACAGTGTAGTGGTGTACGCTATAGCTGCTATATGGTGATCAACCCCATCTCACAGTGTGGTGGTGGACGCTATAGCTGCTATATGGTGATCAACCCCATCTCACAGTGTAGTGGTGGACGCTATAGCTGCTATATGGTGATCAACCCCATCTCACAGTGTAGTGGTGGACGCTATAGCTGCTATATGGTGATCAACCCCATCTCACAGTGTAGTGGTGGACGCTATAGCTGCTGTATGGTGATCAACCCCATCTCACAGTGTAGTGGTGTACGCTATAGCTGCTATATGGTGATCAACCCCATCTCACAGTGTGGTGGTGGACGCTATAGCTGCTATATGGTGATCAACCCCATCTCACAGTGTAGTGGTGGACGCTATAGCTGCTATATGGTGATCAACCCCATCTCACAGTGTAGTGGTGGACGCTATAGCTGCTATATGGTGATCAACCCCATCTCACAGTGTGGTGGTGGACGCTATAGCTGCTATATGGTGATCAACCCCATCTCACAGTGTAGTGGTGGACGCTATAGCTGCTATATGGTGATCAACCCCATCTCACAGTGTGGTGGTGGACGCTATAGCTGCTGTATGGTGATCAACCCCATCTCACAGTGTGGTGGTGGACGCTATAGCTGCTATATGGTGATCAACCCCATCTCACAGTGTGGTGGTGGACGCTATAGCTGCTGTATGGTGATCAACCCCATCTCACAGTGTAGTGGTGGACGCTATAGCTGCTATATGGTGATCAACCCCATCTCACAGTGTGGTGGTGGACGCTATAGCTGCTATATGGTGATCAACCCCATCTCACAGTGTAGTGGTGGACGCTATTAGCTGCTATATGGTGATCAACCCCATCTCACAGTGTGGTGGTGGACGCTATAGCTGCTATATGGTGATCAACCCCATCTCACAGTGTAGTGGTGGACGCTATAGCTGCTATATGGTGATCAACCCCATCTCACAGTGTAGTGGTGGACGCTATAGCTGCTATATGGTGATCAACCCCATCTCACAGTGTGGTGGTGGACGCTATAGCTGCTGTATGGTGATCAACCCCATCTCACAGTGTGGTGGTGGACGCTATAGCTGCTGTATGGTGATCAACCCCATCTCACAGTGTAGTGGTGGACGCTATAGCTGCTATATGGTGATCAACCCCATCTCACAGTGTGGTGGTGTACGCTATAGCTGCTGTATGGTGATCAACCCCATCTCACAGTGTGGTGGTGGACGCTATAGCTGCTATATGGTGATCAACCCCATCTCACAGTGTAGTGGTGGACGCTATAGCTGCTATATGGTGATCAACCCCATCTCACAGTGTAGTGGTGTACGCTATAGCTGCTATATGGTGATCAACCCCATCTCACAGTGTGGTGGTGGACGCTATAGCTGCTATATGGTGATCAACCCCATCTCACAGTGTGGTGGTGGACGCTATAGCTGCTATATGGTGATCAACCCCATCTCACAGTGTGGTGGTGGACGCTATAGCTGCTGTATGGTGATCAACCCCATCTCACAGTGTGGTGGTGGACGCTATAGCTGCTATATGGTGATCAACCCCATCTCACAGTGTAGTGGTGGACGCTATAGCTGCTGTATGGTGATCAACCCCATCTCACAGTGTAGTGGTGGACGCTATAGCTGCTATATGGTGATCAACCCCATCTCACAGTGTGGTGGTGGACGCTATAGCTGCTATATGGTGATCAACCCCATCTCACAGTGTGGTGGTGGACGCTATAGCTGCTATATGGTGATCAACCCCATCTCACAGTGTAGTGGGTGGACGCTATAGCTGCTATATGGTGATCAACCCCATCTCACAGTGTAGTGGTGGACGCTATAGCTGCTATATGGTGATCAACCCCATCTCACAGTGTAGGTGGTGGACGCTATAGCTGCTATATGGTGATCAACCCCATCTCACAGTGTAGTGGTGGACGCTATAGCTGCTATATGGTGATCAACCCCATCTCACAGTGTGGTGGTGGACGCTATAGCTGCTATATGGTGATCAACCCCATCTCACAGTGTAGTGGTGGACGCTATAGCTGCTATATGGTGATCAACCCCATCTCACAGTGTGGTGGTGGACGCTATAGCTGCTATATGGTGATCAACCCCATCTCACAGTGTAGTGGTGGACGCTATAGCTGCTATATGGTGATCAACCCCATCTCACAGTGTAGTGGTGGACGCTATAGCTGCTATATGGTGATCAACCCCATCTCACAGTGTGGTGGTGGACGCTATAGCTGCTATATGGTGATCAACCCCATCTCACAGTGTAGTGGTGGACGCTATAGCTGCTATATGGTGATCAACCCCATCTCACAGTGTGGTGGTGGACGCTATAGCTGCTATATGGTGATCAACCCCATCTCACAGTGTGGTGGTGGACGCTATAGCTGCTGTATGGTGATCAACCCCATCTCACAGTGTGGTGGTGGACGCTATAGCTGCTATATGGTGATCAACCCCATCTCACAGTGTAGTGGTGGACGCTATAGCTGCTATATGGTGATCAACCCCATCTCACAGTGTAGTGGTGGACGCTATAGCTGCTATATGGTGATCAACCCCATCTCACAGTGTGGTGGTGGACGCTATAGCTGCTGTATGGTGATCAACCCCATCTCACAGTGTGGTGGTGGACGCTATAGCTGCTATATGGTGATCAACCCCATCTCACAGTGTGGTGGTGGACGCTATAGCTGCTATATGGTGATCAACCCCATCTCACAGTGTAGTGGTGGACGCTATAGCTGCTATATGGTGATCAACCCCATCTCACAGTGTAGTGGTGGACGCTATAGCTGCTATATGGTGATCAACCCCATCTCACAGTGTAGTGGTGGACGCTATAGCTGCTGTATGGTGATCAACCCCATCTCACAGTGTGGTGGTGGACGCTATAGCTGCTATATGGTGATCAACCCCATCTCACAGTGTGGTGGTGGACGCTATAGCTGCTATATGGTGATCAACCCCATCTCACAGTGTAGTGGTGGACGCTACAGCTGCTATATGGTGATCAACCCCATCTCACAGTGTGGTGGTGGACGCTATAGCTGCTATATGGTGATCAACCCCATCTCACAGTGTAGTGGTGGACGCTATAGCTGCTATATGGTGATCAACCCCATCTCACAGTGTGGTGGTGGACGCTATAGCTGCTATATGGTGATCAACCCCATCTCACAGTGTGGTGGTGGACGCTATAGCTGCTATATGGTGATCAACCCCATCTCACAGTGTGGTGGTGGACGCTATAGCTGCTATATGGTGATCAACCCCATCTCACAGTGTAGTGGTGGACGCTATAGCTGCTATATGGTGATCAACCCCATCTCACAGTGTAGTGGTGGACGCTATAGCTGCTATATGGTGATCAACCCCATCTCACAGTGTGGTGGTGGACGCTATAGCTGCTATATGGTGATCAACCCCATCTCACAGTGTAGTGGTGGACGCTATAGCTGCTATATGGTGATCAACCCCATCTCACAGTGTAGTGGTGGACGCTATAGCTGCTATATGGTGATCAACCCCATCTCACAGTGTAGTGGTGGACGCTATAGCTGCTGTATGGTGATCAACCCCATCTCACAGTGTGGTGGTGGACGCTATAGCTGCTATATGGTGATCAACCCCATCTCACAGTGTGGTGGTGGACGCTATAGCTGCTATATGGTGATCAACCCCATCTCACAGTGTGGTGGTGGACGCTATAGCTGCTGTATGGTGATCAACCCCATCTCACAGTGTAGTGGTGGACGCTATAGCTGCTATATGGTGATCAACCCCATCTCACAGTGTAGTGGTGGACGCTATAGCTGCTATATGGTGATCAACCCCATCTCACAGTGTGGTGGTGGACGCTATAGCTGCTATATGGTGATCAACCCCATCTCACAGTGTAGTGGTGGACGCTATAGCTGCTATATGGTGATCAACCCCATCTCACAGTGTAGTGGTGGACGCTATAGCTGCTATATGGTGATCAACCCCATCTCACAGTGTAGTGGTGGACGCTATAGCTGCTATATGGTGATCAACCCCATCTCACAGTGTGGTGGTGGACGCTATAGCTGCTATATGGTGATCAACCCCATCTCACAGTGTGGTGGTGGACGCTATAGCTGCTATATGGTGATCAACCCCATCTCACAGTGTAGTGGTGGACGCTATAGCTGCTATATGGTGATCAACCCCATCTCACAGTGTAGTGGTGGACGCTATAGCTGCTATATGGTGATCAACCCCATCTCACAGTGTGGTGGTGGACGCTATAGCTGCTATATGGTGATCAACCCCATCTCACAGTGTAGTGGTGGACGCTATAGCTGCTATATGGTGATCAACCCCATCTCACAGTGTAGTGGTGGACGCTATAGCTGCTATATGGTGATCAACCCCATCTCACAGTGTAGTGGTGGACGCTATAGCTGCTATATGGTGATCAACCCCATCTCACAGTGTAGTGGTGGACGCTATAGCTGCTATATGGTGATCAACCCCATCTCACAGTGTAGTGGTGGACGCTATAGCTGCTATATGGTGATCAACACCATCTCACAGTGTAGTGGTGTACGCTATAGCTGCTATATGGTGATCAACCCCATCTCACAGTGTAGTGGTGGACGCTATAGCTGCTGTATGGTGATCAACCCCATCTCACAGTGTGGTGGTGGACGCTATAGCTGCTATATGGTGATCAACCCCATCTCACAGTGTGGTGGTGGACGCTATAGCTGCTATATGGTGATCAACCCCATCTCACAGTGTAGTGGTGGACGCTATAGCTGCTATATGGTGATCAACCCCCATCTCACAGTGTAGTGGGTGTATAGCTGCTATATGGTGATCAACCCCATCTCACAGTGTAGTGGTGTATAGCTGCTATATGGTGATCAACCCCATCTCACAGTGTAGTGGTGTACGCTATAGCTGCTATATGGTGATCAACCCCATCTCACAGTGTAGTGGTGGACGCTATAGCTGCTGTATGGTGATCAACCCCATCTCACAGTGTAGTGGTGTACGCTATAGCTGCTATATGGTGATCAACCCCATCTCACAGTGTAGTGGTGGACGCTATAGCTGCTATATGGTGATCAACCCCATCTCACAGTGTAGTGGTGGACGCTATAGCTGCTATATGGTGATCAACCCCATCTCACAGTGTAGTGGTGGACGCTATAGCTGCTATATGGTGATCAACCCCATCTCACAGTGTAGTGGTGGACGCTATAGCTGCTGTATGGTGATCAACCCCCATCTCACAGTGTAGTGGTGGACGCTATAGCTGCTGTATGGTGATCAACCCCATCTCACAGTGTAGTGGTGGACGCTATAGCTGCTATATGGTGATCAACCCCATCTCACAGTGTAGTGGTGGACGCTATAGCTGCTATATGGTGCTCAACCCCATCTCACAGTGTAGTGGTGGACGCTATAGCTGCTATATGGTGCTCAACCCCATCTCACAGTGTGGTGGTGGACGCTATAGCTGCTATATGGTGATCAACCCCATCTCACAGTGTAGTGGGTGTATAGCTGCTATATGGTGATCAACCCCATCTCACAGTGTAGTGGTGGACGCTATAGCTGCTATATGGTGATCAACCCCATCTCACAGTGTAGTGGTGTACGCTATAGCTGCTGTATGGTGATCAACCCCCATCTCACAGTGTAGTGGGTGTATAGCTGCTATATGGTGATCAACCCCATCTCACAGTGTAGTGGGTGTATAGCTGCTATATGGTGATCAACCCCATCTCACAGTGTAGTGGTGGACGCCATAGCTGCTATATGGTGGTCAACCCCATCTCACAGTGTAGTGGTGGACGCTATAGCTGCTATATGGTGATCAACCCCATCTCACAGTGTAGTGGTGGACGCTATAGCTGTTATATGGTGATCAACCCCATCTCACAGTGTGGTGGTGGACGCTATAGCTGCTATATGGTGATCAACCCCATCTCACAGTGTAGTGGTGTACGCTATAGCTGCTATATGGTGATCAACCCCATCTCACGGTGTAGTGGTGGACGCTATAGCTGCTATATGGTGATCAACCCCATCTCACAGTGTAGTGGTGGACGCTATAGCTGCTATATGGTGATCAACCCCATATCACGGTGTAGTGGTGGACGCTATAGCTGCTATATGGTGATCAACCCCATCTCACAGTGTAGTGGTGTACGCTATAGCTGCTATATGGTGATCAACCCCATCTCACGGTGTAGTGGTGGACGCTATAGCTATTGGTGATCAACCCCATCTCACAGTGTAGTGGTGGACGCTATAGCTGCTATATGGTGATCAACCCCATCTCACAGTGTAGTGGTGGACGCTATAGCTGCTATATGGTGATCAACCCCATCTCACAGTGTAGTGGTGGACGCTATAGCTGCTATATGGAGATCAACCCCATCTCACGGTGTAGTGGTGGACGCTATAGCTGCTATATGGTGATCAACCCCATCTCACAGTGTAGTGGTGGACGCTATAGCTGCTATATGGTGATCCACCCCATCTCACAGTGTAGTGGTGGACGCTATAGCTGCTATATGGTGATCAACCCCATCTCACAGTGTAGTGGTGGACGCTATAGCTGCTATATGGTGATCAACCCCATCTCACAGTGTAGTGGTGGACGCTATAGCTGCTATATGGTGATCAACCCCATCTCACAGTGTAGTGGTGGACGCTATAGCTGCTATATGGAGATCAACCCCATCTCAAGTGCTTCGTGGGTCCTTAATATATGTAGAAAAACTGCAGACATGGTGCTCTTTGGAGAGGGTTTCAAATAATACAGCACACGAGTTCTTTAAAAGCTCTATACCTTAACCTATTTTGGGGCGGGAACCCTTTTTGGTGTTAGCATTATGTTACGCTTTAGCTATTGAAAAATAGCAGATCTACAAGCTCATAGCGCGCCACCGAGTGGCGCGCTACGAGCTTGTAGGTCTGCTATTTTTGAAAAATCGACTGACATAGAAACATAGCTTTTTCAGAAAACTGTCAGGATGTAGAAGACATTTTTAGAATCTGATCTCAGGTCAGAATGAGTCAGAATCAGTGGAAGGAGTAGGTAAGAAGGTGGCCAACTTTAAAAGAGGGTCCAAGGCAGCTCTGTGCAGTAGAAGAAGAAAAATACTTTATTTCATGAAGATTAAAAACAACAAGGGTTAAAAAAAAAAACGACCAACACGTTTCGGGCCTGCATGGGCCTTCATCAGGGTCAACTGAATTGCAATTCCGTACATATACACGACTAGAAAACCCACACATCCGTACATATTACACAACTACTGTTTTGACCGTCGGTGGGTCGGGTCGGGCTGGGTGAGATCGGGTTTGACATAATCCCATTTTGGGCGGGAACCCTTTTTGGTGTTTTAAGCATTATTGTTATACTTTAGCTATTGAAAAATAGCAGATCTACAAGCTCATAGCGCGGCACCGAGTGCCGCGCGAGCTTGTAGGTCTGCTATTTTTGAAAAATCGTGAAAATGTAGTGCAAATCTTTGAATATATATTCTTTCAGAGCTAACATTTTTAACTCAAATCTTTGCTCCTGGGAGGGTCCCTCCCTGGAACAATACAGTCATTTACAGTACATATAATCCTGGATGTCCTTGACATGGAAATGTTTGAGAACCACTGACACAGAAACATGGGCTTTTCAGAAAACTGTCAGGATTTAGAAGACATTTGTAGAATCGTTCCCAGGTCTTATGGGTTAATTACTATCCTGTCCATATCGGTTTACAACTCGGACGGGGCCGAGTCGGCTCTACCGAACTTCGCAACGCTCGACAGACACGGCAACTCACGGTGGTGTCTCTCTCCCGTTGGCTGTAGTTCGGTAGAGACGGCGCCCCTCCGTCATTGTCTATATGGGGAGGATTTCAGTGTCATTACGTTCGGATTGTATGTATGTATGTATGTATGTATGTATGTATGTATGTATGTATGTATGTATGTATGTATGTATGTATGTATGTATGTATGTATGTAATTGCAATTCCGTGCTATTTCCGTGCTGTTTGGGTGAGACCGGGTGGTAGTGTAATGATTCCATTTAATTATGTTCATCTCGATGCTTTCACTTCACAAACTTCCAAACATTTGCCCATTGTTTCCACACGACAGGCTCTCTTTCTTACACTGTGAGTAACGATGATACTCTGTTTATTTTGGACCCACTAACTGTCACAATTGCAGCGAGGCGCAACTAATAACAATAATGACCGCCTGTCACCTTTTCTCTAATCAACAGTCAACGAACGTGATTACATTCACACACGACAATAGTTAATTCAACTGAAAGAGGTAATTTTAGATCAACTGAAGTCAGTTTTTGTGTTTTCATTTGCGCGAGCGCGCGCGCGTGCGTGTGTGTGTGCACGCGCGTGCGTGCGTGTGTGTGTGTGTGTGTGTGTGTGTGTGTGTGCACGCGTGTGCGTGTGTGTGTGTTGTTTATCAAGCCCTGGTGTCACATGTCTTCATCTTCCCTCTATCCCCTCACTGTTCTTCGGCTCTGTGGTTAAGCCAGCGTGAGGCAGAGACACACTACGCAGGTCTGATCCCTGGGCTTATAGCACGTGTGTGTGTGTGTGTGTGTGTGTGTGTGTGTGTGTGTGTGTGTGTGTGTGTGTGTGTGTGTGTGTGTGTGTGTGTGCGCTCATGCGTGAGTGCGTGCGTGCGCGCAAATGCAATTGTGTATATTGCCCTCTAATGTATGCGCATTCCTCTCTGAAGGTATTCATTTAAATTTGATCTCAGTCGCCCCTACAGTGCGTGCGTTCGTGCGTGCGTGCGTGCGTGCATGTGCGTGTGTGTGTGCGTGTGCGTGCGTGTGTGTGTGTGTGTGTGCGTGCGTGCACGTGCGCGTGCGTGTGTGTGTGCGTGCTTGTGTTTACCTCTACAGTTTGATCCCTAGCTTAAACCAAGCAAGTGGCAGCCACCGCCTTTCAGAAGCTCCTTGGGCACATTGCATGAAAAACCATGGCTTAGGCGTGCATCAATTCTACAGGCTTAGCTGAACAACATGAAGTGTGTGCGTGTTGCGTGCGTGCGTGCGTGTGTTTGTGTGTGTGTGTGCGTGTGTGCGCGTGTGTGTGTGTGTGTGTGTGTGTGTGTGTGTGTGTGCTTGTACACTACAGTAGCTGTGTGCTTTCATCATGCACAATACAGGGCATGCAGGCTATATGTCCTTTCCTTCCCACAATGCATTTGTTTCTAGACACAGAGGAACAAGCAAACGATCTGCGTGTCTCCTTCACGTGGAGCGTTGTCGTAACGATGTGAGCCGGTCTGCGTGTCTCCTTCACGTGGAGCGTTGTCGTAACGATGTGAGCCGGTCTGCGTGTCTCCTTCACGTGGAGCGTTGTCGTAACGATGTGAGCCGGTCTGCGTGTCTCCTTCACGTGGAGCGTTGTCGTAACGATGTGAGCCGATCTGCGTGTCTCCTTCACGTGGAGCGTTGTCGTAACGATGTGAGCCGGTCTGCGTGTCTCCTTCACGTGGAGCGTTGTCGTAACGATGTGGGCCGGTCTGCGTGTCTCCTTCACGTGGAGCGTTGTCGTAATGCTGCGTGTCTCCTTCACGTGGAGCGTTGCCGTAACGATGTGAGCCGGTCTGCGTGTCTCCTTCACGTGGAGCGTTGTCGTAACGATGTGAGCCGGTCTGCGTGTCTCCTTCACGTGGAGCGTTGTCGTAACGATGTGAGCCGGTCTGCGTGTCTCCTTCACGTGGAGCGTTGTCAAACGATGTGAGCCGGTCTGCGTGTCTCCTTCACGTGGAGCGTTGTCGTAACGATGTGAGCCGATCTGCGTGTCTCCTTCACGTGGAGCGTTGTCGTAACGATGTGAGCCGGTCTGCGTGTCTCCTTCACGTGGAGCGTTGTCGTAATGTGAGCCGGTCTGCGTGTCTCCTCCACGTGGAGCGTTGTCGTAAACGATGTGAGCCGGTCTGCGTGTCTCCTTCACGTGGAGCGTTGTCGTAAACGATGTGAGCCGGTCTGCGTGTCTCCTTCACGTGGAGCGTTGTCGTAACGATGTGAGCCGGTCTGCGTGTCTCCTTCACGTGGAGCGTTGTCGTAACGATGTGAGCCGGTCTGCGTGTCTCCTCCACGTGGAGCGTTGTCGTAAACGATGTGAGCCGGTCTGCGTGTCTCCTCCACGTGGAGCGTTGTCGTAACGATGTGAGCCGGTCTGCGTGTCTCCTTCACGTGGAGCGTTGTCGTAACGATGTGAGCCGGTCTGCGTGTCTCCTTCACGTGGAGCGTTGTCGTAATGAGGGAATTGAACCGAAATGTCAACTGAAACAGAGGAGGTTTTAACCCGTTTAGAACTGCAGGTCGATTCTACAAAATGTCTTCTAAATCCTGACAGTTTTCTGAAAAAAACGTATACGTTGCTGTATATGAAATGGTGCTCAATGTGAAGGACCTCCAAAATTATATGTATATTTGGCCACGGACCCCCATTTCACAATTCTTAGTTCCAGGGACCTCCAGAAGCAAGATTGCAGTAAAAAAATGTTGCATACAAATTATATATTCAAAAAAAAAAAAATCACAAATTTTCAAAAATAGCAGATCTACAAGCTCATCGCGTGTCACTTCGTGCCACGCGATGAGCTTCTAGATCTGCTACTTCTGAATAGCCGGTGCTATACAATCCAAAACGACACAGATGCTTCCCCGGTTTCAAAGGGTTAAAGCCTTTATTAAAAGCTCATATCATTTTTTCCCCTCTGTCCCTGACAACTGAGACAGTGTTAAATACAAAATGGATTTCCATAACCCCGCAGTAAATACAGCATCTTATGAATAAATGAGCCCATGATACCAGATAGCATGATATCTTCGTCTTCCACTTGTCCTATTGTCTCCTCATGTAAAATCCCTTGAAATGAAAGCTAGTTATTAAAAGCTAGTTTAGCGGGTCTGAGATTCTGAGCGAATGCCTCGTTATTCAGACAATGCTTCTGCGTTAAGACGACAAATGTCACACTGCTGGGTCGCGCGTTGGGGATCGTTGATATATATATATATATATGGTCCTTATTGTCAACCATTTATTCGAAGACATCTCTATATATATATTTTTTATTTATTTTTTGATAATGCAGACATCATCATTTAAAACAATGAATTACAGAATCATGATTTTCTTTTTTTTAACGCATTTTGGGCGGGAACTCCTTTTGGTGTAAGCATTATGTTATGCTTTAGCTTGAAAAATAGCAGATCTACAAGCTCGTAGCGCGCCACTCGGTGGCGCGCTATGAGCTTGTAGATCTGCTATTTTTGAAAAATCTAAGAACGACTGACATAGAAACATAGCTTTTTCAAAACTGTCAGGATGTAGAAGACATTTTTAGAATCTGATTTCAGGTCAAAATGGGTTAAACAAGACAAGACAAACTAAAAAAAAGAAGACAAAAAACAGCAAAAACAACCCCCCCCCCCCCCCCCCCCCCCCTCCACCCACCCCCAACCCCAGAAAGGTAAACTACACAGCTCTCATTACTCTGTATTGTACACAACACCACTTGACAACATCAACTCGGATAAATAGATAAATAAAAATAACAATATGAATAAAACTAAAACGAAATCAACCCAGAGGAGATATTGAAGGTAGAACCTCAAAGAACCTACCCCATATCTTTTCAAAAGTAGCATTCTCCTTACATTGTACAGTATCTATTCAGGAGTACAGTATGATGAAAGCTCATTCAGATCAGTGTCTCTGTGAAGGTGAGTTTTCAGATTTCCAATTAACCAAGATGATCTTCTTCGCAGCTGTACTGGCGACTAACACAAAAATACTCTTTGTTAAAATTTGTGTTGATCAAGACATCTCTATAGTTGACAAGCTCGCTTTATATGTTCATCATGAGAAGGAACTATTGTGTAAAGAAAGCTGCAGTATCTTAGGTATTAAATGTATAAGTAAACTTATTAGGTCCCACTCAGTGTTGATTTTGACAGCAAGTTTTGATTTTAGTTTTAGTCATTTTGAATAGTTTTCATTTCGTTTTAGTCACCTGGAAGGTTTTAGTGTAAATATCATACGATTTTAGTCGGCTAAATAAAATAAAAAAATGTTTTGGTACGAACAGACAGACAGACAGACAGACACGTAAACTAACAAAGCCAGTCGTAGGAGTGGTTTACACCAGGGGTTCTCAACGTTTTTGGCCGGGGACCCCCGGAAATGCTTTGGCAATGTCTCGGGACCCCCGCCCCGCCCCCTCCCGACCCCCAATATAAATTGACTGCTACAATAACCTTAAACCATTTTGGGCGGGAACCCCTTTTGGTGTTTTAAGCATTGTTATAATTTAGCTATTGAAAAATAGCAGATCTACAAGCTCATAGCGCGCCACCGAGTGGCGCGCTACGAGCTTGTAGGTCTGCTATTTTTGAAAAATCGTGAAAGAAAAATTAAAATAATATATATATTTTTTTTTTTTTGAAAATAATTTGGGGACCCCCTAAAATAATTTGGCGACCCCCCGATGGGTCGCGACCCACGGGTTGAGAACCCCTGATCTACATGAAGTCTAAAATGAAGGTTTTTGAGCGTTCTAGGATTAGATTAGATTAGTCTATATATTATAGTCGTTTAAAAAAACTGCTAATCAACGTCTAAGCTAAGCTAAGACCGCTAAAATATACCTTCATTTTTAGACCAGTTATAACCCATTGTTAGACGGACGTCTAATAACCGTCAATTAGCCCTTCACTAAGTCCCTCCCCCCAACCCATCCTTGTCCAATAGGACAAGGACAAATGTCACACTGCTGGGTCGCGCGTTGGGGATCGTTGATATATATATATATATATGGTCCTTATTGTCAACCATTTATTCGAAGACATCTCTATATATATATTTTTTATTTATTTTTTGATAATGCAGACATCATCATTTAAAACAATGAATTACAGAATCATGATTTTCTTTTTTTTAACGCATTTTGGGCGGGAACTCCTTTTGGTGTAAGCATTATGTTATGCTTTAGCTTGAAAAATAGCAGATCTACAAGCTCGTAGCGCGCCACTCGGTGGCGCGCTATGAGCTTGTAGATCTGCTATTTTTGAAAAATCTAAGAACGACTGACATAGAAACATAGCTTTTTCAAAACTGTCAGGATGTAGAAGACATTTTTAGAATCTGATTTCAGGTCAAAATGGGTTAAACAAGACAAGACAAACTAAAAAAAAGAAGACAAAAAACAGCAAAAACAACCCCCCCCCCCCCCCCCCCCCCCCCTCCACCCACCCCCAACCCCAGAAAGGTAAACTACACAGCTCTCATTACTCTGTATTGTACACAACACCACTTGACAACATCAACTCGGATAAATAGATAAATAAAAATAACAATATGAATAAAACTAAAACGAAATCAACCCAGAGGAGATATTGAAGGTAGAACCTCAAAGAACCTACCCCATATCTTTTCAAAAGTAGCATTCTCCTTACATTGTACAGTATCTATTCAGGAGTACAGTATGATGAAAGCTCATTCAGATCAGTGTCTCTGTGAAGGTGAGTTTTCAGATTTCCAATTAACCAAGATGATCTTCTTCGCAGCTGTACTGGCGACTAACACAAAAATACTCTTTGTTAAAATTTGTGTTGATCAAGACATCTCTATAGTTGACAAGCTCGCTTTATATGTTCATCATGAGAAGGAACTATTGTGTAAAGAAAGCTGCAGTATCTTAGGTATTAAATGTATAAGTAAACTTATTAGGTCCCACTCAGTGTTGATTTTGACAGCAAGTTTTGATTTTAGTTTTAGTCATTTTGAATAGTTTTCATTTCGTTTTAGTCACCTGGAAGGTTTTAGTGTAAATATCATACGATTTTAGTCGGCTAAATAAAATAAAAAAATGTTTTGGTACGAACAGACAGACAGACAGACAGACACGTAAACTAACAAAGCCAGTCGTAGGAGTGGTTTACACCAGGGGTTCTCAACGTTTTTGGCCGGGGACCCCCGGAAATGCTTTGGCAATGTCTCGGGACCCCCGCCCCGCCCCCTCCCGACCCCCAATATAAATTGACTGCTACAATAACCTTAAACCATTTTGGGCGGGAACCCCTTTTGGTGTTTTAAGCATTGTTATAATTTAGCTATTGAAAAATAGCAGATCTACAAGCTCATAGCGCGCCACCGAGTGGCGCGCTACGAGCTTGTAGGTCTGCTATTTTTGAAAAATCGTGAAAGAAAAATTAAAATAATATATATATTTTTTTTTTTTTGAAAATAATTTGGGGACCCCCTAAAATAATTTGGCGACCCCCCGATGGGTCGCGACCCACGGGTTGAGAACCCCTGATCTACATGAAGTCTAAAATGAAGGTTTTTGAGCGTTCTAGGATTAGATTAGATTAGTCTATATATTATAGTCGTTTAAAAAAACTGCTAATCAACGTCTAAGCTAAGCTAAGACCGCTAAAATATACCTTCATTTTTAGACCAGTTATAACCCATTGTTAGACGGACGTCTAATAACCGTCAATTAGCCCTTCACTAAGTCCCTCCCCCCAACCCATCCTTGTCCAATAGGCACGTTAGCAGCGAAGAAAGCTTGACCTGCATAGCAACCGTTGCTAAACTAATTGGATTGGTATTGGACATACGCTCTTTGGGGTGGGATTTAGTGAAGGGCTAATTGCTCAGTGGGGTACATCTTTCAAACAGAGACCCTTTGCTGGTTATAATGCACTATATATATACAACAAAAGGCAGTTTCAAGTGGTCATATATAATGGAAGATGAGCCACACATATTATATCTTATACAAGAATGCATTTACAGACAGTCCACAACGGGAATGGACTTCACAGTGTGCTGTTAAGGGGAAGTGAAGGAGATGCATGGCAGGGAACACTGTAAATAGATGAGTAAATGTGAAAAGTTCCCACTGGGCGCTGTGCGCAGTGGGCTCTGTGTGGATAGCTGTCACCGCTCCAAGAGCCTGAGGGCTTAGAGAGACACCTTGGGAGAAGAATAATGGACGACTGGATTAAACCGTTCTGGGCGGGAACACCCTTTTGGTGTTTCAAGCATTATGTTATGCTTTAGCTGTTGAAAAATAGCCAGACCTACAAGCTCGTAGCGCGGCACCGAGTGCCGCGCTACGAGCTTGTAGGTCTGCTGTTTTTGAAAAATCGTCAAAATGTGACTCAAATCTTGGAGTGAACGTTTTTTTATTCAAATCTTTGCTTCTGAGGGTTTCCTGGAATGGTTGGCGGCCAATTACATATATTTTTTGGGGTCCTTGACGTGAAATATTGAGCACCACTGATATAGAAACATGGGTATTTCAGAAAACTGTCAGGATTTAGAAGACATTTTTTTAAATTCCGTCGTCAGGCCTAACTGGGTTAAAAGCAGTATTATCTCCTCTCCCCTTCTTCTCCTCCTAGCTCCTCTTCGCCTCACGTCTCTTCTATAATGTATTCTCTATTTATGCATCTAGTTAAACCCAATTCCTTCGTTATGCATTGAAAGTAGATCTTTCACAAGTTGTAGAAATATATAAAGCCAATTGCCCACGTCGTACACGGTCCCAGCCCTCACCTATCAGTTGCTGTTCCAAGGAGCCTCTCTCTCTCTCTCTCTCTGTCCACTATCACTGGAAACCTTTCTTTAATATTTAATATCATATTGTTCATGTTCCTCAAACGTATAATGGTTTGAGCCTAAATCATCACTCTGATATAACTAGTCCATGTAATTTCCGTCTCGCTTCTAAAGCGGTTTTAGCTGCAGTGACAATACAGCCCATACATCCAAACAGAAAAGTCCTATATCTGATTGCATTGAACAACGTTAAACAACGTTAAATTCACTTTGCCACCTACTTTACCACTCAATTTGCCACTCACTTTATGCATGTGCAAACCCTGAGTATGGTTTACATGTGTAGGCAGTGCAAATCCAATCATTGTCACTGCTTTGTCCAGTGTGCAAAGCAAAGCAAAGTTCTTTGTTTACCCAGGGTAAGTGGACTAAGCTCGAGATGCTTGTTTCCAGCCAGGCCCTGCTCATAGAACATTTCATGGTTGGGTTGCAATGCCTTGCTCAAGGGCACTTCAGCGGTGGTAATTTTAACGTGCCGGTCCGGGGATTCGAACTGGCGACCTTCCGGTATCAAGACCGCGCCGCAAACCGTTCGGCCACCGCTGCCTAAATGACACTATGCACTATGACCAGCAGAGAATAGACCCACACACTCTGCCATTTGCTGGTTCAAGAAAATGCAATATTTTTGGAGAGCAACGTTTCGGTCTTGGGTAATGTCTCTCGACCGAAACCTGGTGATGGAAAAGAATACCTTCACGCAATAATAGTGACTGCGTGGGCATGACGTGTTTTCCCCCACATACTTTTCAGTGTTTCTTTATGTTTAGCAAACTCAGCACAAACAACTGTTGCTATGCGGAACGGTAGGACCCTGCCTGGTTGGTCGGAACGGTAGGACCCTGCCTGGTTGGTCGGAACGGTAGGACCCTGCCTGGTTGGTCGGAACGGTAGGACCCTGCCTGGTTGGTCGGAACGGTAGGACCCTGCCTGGTTGGTCGGAACGGTAGGACCCTGCCTGGTTGGTCGGGACCAATTAGCAGTGGTGGAAAGTATCAAAACTGTAATATAGAAAAAGTATTGGCATTGAATATTGAAGTATACTATCGAGCACTTCGGATCCTCAAACTTCCTGCTAACGCAACTAACACCACCTCTCCCCCTCTCATGCAAGTAATTGACAATATATAAAGTCACAACACCAACTTGGATGAGGCAGTATCGCTTTTGTTCCCTCTTCAAAATATAAGGTTTTCTGAAAAAACGATTTCCTGAAAAATGAGCATTTTTGAGTTAAGTGCTTTCTTCCTGACAGCACATATTCACAACAACTGACGGAACATATTATTAAATTCAGTCAAAATACAATCAATCTTACAGTAGTTGTGTGCAATGAATGGTATAGTATGTGTGTATTGAAAATACTAGACCTGTACGTGCCCGTTGGCCACCGGCCTACTTGAGAGCGATGCAACTTGGGAACCTAATAATACCTGTTGTCAACTTGTCATAGCACCCGTTTTAACTATCTGTCTGTGTCCCACATGGAGATCTCTGTATTTGTCTGTCTGCCTGTGTGTGCAGAGTGCAAACAGACTGTGAAAAGTGGAGTGGTGGGGGCACGGTGGCACAGTTGGTAGTGCTGTCGCCTCACAGCTAGAAGGTCCTGGGTTCGATTCCCACTCGGGGCACTGTGGGTGCTGGCGGCGTGTTTCCTCCTCCACGTCATCAGTGCCCATACCCGGCGAAAGGGTATGGGCACACAGAAAGGGCCTTTCTGTGTGGAGTTTGCATGTTCTCCCCGTGTCCCCTAGGGTAGGTACCCTCACAAAAAACATGCAGTAATCCTGGTCTCTAAACTGCCTCCCCTTGGCCAGCCGGGGCGCCTGATGGAGGGGAAAGGAACTGGTTGGAATAACATGTTCCTTCCATGCGCTACATCCAACCAGGGAAACTCCCCCCTGTCAGGTGTAAAGGAGCAACTTGGACACTCAGGCATGAGTTCAAGTCCGTTGCTCTCCCCATGTCCCCCATATATGGGGACTAGGTTGGCGGAGGGTGTGTAGAGCCCAGGATCACATTAGATAATTGACACAGTGGTGAAAAATGGGTTACAAAATTGTGGGATAAAAAATATTTAAAAAAAAAGAAAAGTGGAGTGGTTAAGTAATCAATTTGCAGGTGTGGGGTTGCCATGGCAATCAATTGGCTGAGGCAGAGGCTGGAAATTGCACAGGTGAGGGGATTTAGGCTGATTAGGCCCACTGGCAGAGCTGACCAGAGCCTTTTGGGGTGGTTCTGGAGAACCGTGAGTCCGACCGACTCGATACCGGGCACTGCACTCCCTGTGGGGGGGGTGGAACGAACAGTTAAGAGATTTGAGTGTCAGGGTTTAGCATTTTGTGTGTGACGTTTTCAGTTTTGTGCGTGCGGTTTTGAGAAAGCCATTATCGTTTTGAGAAACGTGTGTTTTTCACGGTTGTTAATTTCACAACCTAACGGCATTCTCAAAACTGCACACAAAACTGAAAACCTCACACACACAAAAAGCTAAACCCGGACACCTTTTCCATGATGACTCTTTGCCTGCATCAAATATCTTAACTATTCCCAAAATGGAACTTGTGCTTTAATTTGGTACACACAGCCATATTTTCAAATGACACACACATACCATTCATTGAGTACACACAACTAAGCATTGGCTACACACTACCAAGCATTTACAGCACAATGAAGTGCAAAATTGAAAACACAATCATAGAAATGGGCCACACGTGAATGACAATGACTCTGGAGAATGAGCCATTTCTCCGTTTGTAAAATGACTCCGTGTAGGCCTACTCTTTCATATTCAAAAACATAAAACAGCACACAAAAATTCAGCCTTCTTTTTTTTTTTTTACTGTAAACATGCCTGCTCACCCCCCCCCCCCCCCCCCCCCCCCCCCTACTCCTCTACCTCCTCCCCGTCCTCCTCTCACTCTTAGGCCTCACTCACACTGTTGCAACATGCATACAACATTTGTCTTGTGTCTTGTCCGTGTTTAATGCATTTTCAATGGAAGTCACATGGTTTGACAAAGCATTTTTGTTTGATGGCTGTGTTGTTCCCCCGTATCAAACAAAAATGTGTTGTCAAACCATGTGACTTCCATTGGAAATGCATTGGGGCGGCCATTAAACACGGACAAGACACAAGACAAATGTTGTATGCAGGGCCGGTCCTGAGCAATCTGGCGCCCCAAGCAGGATTTCAAAAATAAAATTTTTTTTTTTTACTCTGTCCCAAAAATTGAGGAGACACTGTGGAGGCACTGGGGGGACAGTGGGGACACTGTGGAGGCACTGGGGGTCCATTGGGGAGGCACTGTGGGGACACTGGGGAGGCTCTGTGGAGGCACTGGCGGGACACTGGCACTGGGGAGACACTGGGGAGGTACTGGGGAGGCACTGGGGAGGCACTGGGGGGACACTGGGCAGACAGAGTTTGTTTTTTTTGGCGCCCCTCCCCCATGCCGCTGCTTCGTCGGCCTGTAGGAAGAACCGGGCCTGGTTGTATGCATGTTGCAACAGTGTGAGTGAGGCCTTACCCTTCTCCTTCTCTGGTTGTCGATCTCTTCAAGGTTCTCCATTGTTCAACAAACAAAACAGAGGCTCCCAAGTCCCTTTTATGCTGCAGTCCTGATTGCAAATTACTCACCAGCTCTGAATGTCTAGAGATTTGACTATTTGTGTGTGTTGTAGGTTTGATGCTTTGAGATTTCATGTGAGAAGAACAACTGAACATTGTGTGTAGTGTTTGGATAACAAGGTGATGTTTAATTGACATCAGAGTGTAAAGAATGAAAGTCAGAGTCTAGTGCAGATAAGGGAGTGTGATGTAGTGCAAATTGTGTCGAGCGATTTATAGGTACATGAAGTGAAGGTTGTGTAAATTGTGCTGTGATTTTTGTGCGTTAACAAAAAACTGTATTCATAACTTTGATAACTTTGTTGTTTGATGATCATATCTCCGCAGGGGGCTCTACGAACTGGGCTCTATACCAGATGGAGTATATAGCCGTTAAGGAGCGAGGGAGATGGCGAGAAGAGAAAGCGAGAGAAAGAGACAGATCGAGCCAGACAGTGACCCGCACAGTAGGATGGAGCAAAGAAAAAAAACTCATAAAAGACGTTTTAAGACATGTGGCTGGGTTGTGTGTGTGTGTGTGTGTGTGTGTGTGTGTGTGTGTGTGTGTGTGTGTGTGTGTGTGTGTGTGTGCCGGGTGTGTGTGTGTGTGTGTGTGTGTGTGTGTGTGTGTGTGTGTGTGTGTGTGTGTGTGTGTGTGTGTGTGTGTGTGTGTGTGTGTGTGTGCCGGGTGTGTGTGTGTGCCGGGTATGTGGGTGGGTGGGCAAAAACACGATTTCATGCTCAGCATGATGAAAGTGCACAAAGGACATGTGCAAGAATGTGTGTGCGTGTGTGTGTGCGTGTGTGTGTGTGTGCGTGTGTGTGTGTACGTGCGTGCGTGCGTGCGTCCGTGCCCCACCCCTCTAAGCAAGCACCAGACAGCTCCAGTCAACGCCAGTCACAATGCACTTTCTCCAGCAGCGATCAAAGAGCTGTGTGGCTCTGCGCTCCAACCACCACGGGACCCATACTGCCCCAGTGATGACTGGGAGAGAGAGAGTTAGAAGAAGAAGGAACGGGTGGGGAAGAAAGAGAGAGAGCTAAGGGGTTGGTGGGGGGGGGGGGGTTGGTGGGGGGGGGGTTGAGACAGAGAAGAGAAGGAGAGAATGGAGCAATAGACATGGGTTATGAGGAAATGTGGAGGGGAAGCGATGGATGGGGGTGTGGGGGGATTTGGGAGGGGAATAGTTGAGCAATGGCTGCGAGGAAGAGAGAGAGAGAGAGAGAGAGAGAGAGAGAGAGAGAGAGAGAGAGAGGGGAATGAGGACGGACGGAAGGGGAGATGAAGAGAGACTGGGAGAAAAAAGAGGCACCGTGAGCGTTGAAGTGTCAGAAGAACGAAAGTACGAGTTATAGCCTACTTTGTGGTGTTCAGGTTGTGGCGCATCATCATCATCATCATGCACAACGCCGCCCGCACGCCACATCCGCCACATCCGCCAGCTCACTGCAACGGGTCGCGGCGTGACCTTAGAGTATATATTAATAGAGACGTCACCGGATTCCTCCTCCCATCCACTTGCATTAAGTTGCTCAAAAGCGCATGATGCGATTTCACTCCTCCTTCCGGGTAGGAACAGAGTGCATTCTGGGATGGATTGGGCCCAATAACATGAACGCGCTGCAGCTGTTGACTATCATTGCTCCATTTGTGAGCGTTCACGTATGAAACAGAGCGCTCACGTGTCATGTGCCCAATAGCATGAGCGTGTGCAATGATAGTCAACGGACCAGCGCTGGCTCGAGCTGCAATGACAAATCCGGCCACTACTGTGTATGTCCATTTCGCCTCAGGGTTTCCTCCCAGTGCGGTCTCTATTAATATATACTCTAAGGGCGTGACCAGTTGTGAGCTTGCAGATCTGCTATTCATACGGGGAGCGACACCGGTGTGCAGAATAGAGGATATGCGCATGCATAAAGTGAATGGCAGATCGAGTGGCAAAGTGAGTGACAAAGGGAATTTAATGTTGTTTAAAGTAATTTCATGCAATCAAATAGGACTTTTCTGTTTGGATGTATGGGCTGTCAAGGCCACTCAGTAGGCTTTCCCGCATAACTTCCTGGTATGATGATGATGTCACTCGCATACCCTCTATTAAATCATGCATTTTAGTGTCAAGTGACTGAAAGGTCGTGTGAGGCAATCTTCTTGATTGAGGGAGGAGGACATGTGGGAGGAGAGACAAAGAGAGAGATAATGAGGGTGGAAGGCTAGCATAAGGTGCATACATACTCCAGTTATGAGGTGATAGCTTATCACCGCGGTGTAGCTTGATAAAGGTTTGTAAACTATAACATTACGTCACTCACATCACACACACACACACACACACACACACACACACACACACACACACACACGCACACACACACACACACACACACAAAATACATATGATGAAAGCACACACCTGCTTTCTGCACGCACATACACAAACGCACATGCACACACACGCACGCACGTGCACACACACACACGCACATACGAGAGCACCCTACACAACTCATTTTGAGGCAAAAGTAATTTCACGCACAGCATAACAGGCCCTCCGAAAAAGTGTATCAAAATCTTTTGCTGTAGGGGAAAAGTCCCGGTTTCTGGAAATGGCAATTAGTGTGTCCTGCTGCTGTATTCAAGCTGGATTTACTTGTCGTACGTATACGTGTCGTGCACCAAAAATAGACGCTCTACAAGCTCCAAACACGACACAGTAAGAGGTGTCCGTGAGCTTGTAAAGCGGCTATTTTCGGTGCTCTATGGCAGGGGTTCTCAACGTTTTTGGCCGGGGACCCCCGAAAATGCTTTGGCAACGTCTCGGGACCCCCGCCCCGCCCCCTCCCGACCCCCAATATAAATTGACTGCTACAATAACCTTAAACCATTTTGGGCGGGAACCCCTTTTGGTGTTTTAAGCATTGTTATAATTTAGCTATTTAAAAATAGCAGATCTACAAGCTCATAGCGCGCCACCGAGTGGCGCGCTACGAGCTTGTAGGTCTGCTATTTTTGAAAAATCGTGAAAAAGAAATTGGAAAATAAATCTTTTTTTTTTTTTTAATAATTTGGGGACCCCCTAAAATAATTTGGCGACCCCCCGAGGGGTCGCGACCCACGGGTTGAGAACCCCTGCTCTATGGACCCCTATATGCAACACTTGATGCATATGTTTCTGCGGGAGAAATTATAATTCATTTTCATCGACTTTCATCAACAAGCTGAAGACTTTCCTTGGAATGCTTTTCACACTGACCTTCTAGTGTAGCCGCTTAACATCCCAAGAATGAAACTGGCATTCCCAAAACGGATTTGGCCTGAAGTGCTGAGGCTTATAGATCAAGTGCCAACTCTGTCGTGTTTAAGAGGGAATTGGCTGTGGTGGAGCATTGTGTGCATGCGTGCGTGCGTGCGTGCGTACGTGCACGCGTGGCGCATGCACACGACAGTGTGTGCATGCATTGCTTGTGTTGCATTAGGCTACTTGAGTTCTTGGAACAAGAATTTACATCTAGAATGCATCTAGAATTCAGAAACCGTAATCCTTGTTTTTTGCCGTTGTGATTATCATGACGGAAAGGGGAAGAAAGTCATACATACACATGAAGAAAAGGACAAGAAAAGCGGTGAGAAGAGAAGAGAAGAGAAGAGAAGAGAAGAGAAGAGAAGAGAAGAGAAGAGAAGGGGATGGTTATTATTTAATGTCCTCCTTGGCAGAGCTGTCAGAACCTTGCAGAGTGGAGGCTCGTCTTGGCCAGGGACTGACAGAATAAAATCACCACATCTCCCTCTTCTCCCTCTTTCTCCTCAAGGTGTGAACATGCCTAATGAATTAACCCATTCTGGGCGGGAACCCCTTTTGGTGTTTTAACTAAGCATTATGTAATACTTTAGCTATTGAAAAATAGCAGACCTACAAGCTCGAAATATTGAGAACCACTGATACAGAAACACGAGGTTTTTAATTTTCACGATTTTTCAAAAATAGCAGACCTACAAGCTCGAAATATTGAGAACCACTGATACAGAAACAAGAGGTTTTTAATTTTCACGATTTTTCAAAAATAGCAGACCTACAAGCTCGAAATATTGAGAACCACTGATACAGAAACATGAGGTTTTTCATTTTCACGATTTTTCAAAAATAGCAGACCTACAAGCTCGAAATATTGAGAACCACTGATACAGAAACACGAGGTTTTTCATTTTCACGATTTTTCAAAAATAGCAGACCTACAAGTTCGAAATATTGAGAACCACTGATACAGAAACACGAGGTTTTTAATTTTCATGATTTTTCAAAAATAGCAGACCTACAAGCTCGTAGCGCGGTACTCGGTGGCGCACTACGAGCTTGTATAGATCTGCTATTTTTCCAATAGCTAAAGTATAACATAATGCTTAGTTAAAACACCAAAAGGGGTTCCCGCCCAGAATGGGTTAAGATCAAACTCCGGCGCATTCCTAGCTGTTCCGTCTCTCATCTCCAACGGTGACAGCCATAGATCTTTGTAGAGCTTCAGCCAATGGGCCGTGGCAGTCAGAGAGCCGTGCGTGCATTAAGGCGTGCGTGCATTAAGGCATACACATGCCGCATTGCTTTGAATCAACAGAAAGAGCATATATAGCGTGTATACGTGTACCGTGTATACGTGTACACTTTCACAGCCTCATTACCTGGAATAATCTCCATCATGAGACTCCCATCATTAACCCCCCATCGTGCATAATGCACACGCACGCAATCATGTGGGTTTGGGACGCAAATGCACGCACGCACGCGCATCCACTTTCTCTCTCTTTAACGCATTTTGGGCGGGAACCCCTGTTGGTGTTTCAAGCATTATATTATACTCTAGCTATTGAAAAATAGCAGATCTACAAGCTCATAGCGCGCCACCGAGTGGCACGCTACGAGCTTGCAGGTCTGCTATTTTTGAAAAATCGTGAAAAATGTGGCGCAAATCTTTGAATGTATATTCTTTCAGAGCGAACGTTTTTAACTCAAATCTTTGCTTCTGGGGGGTTCCTGGAACAACATATTTTCAGATGGGGGTCGGAGGCCAATTACATATCATGTTTGGGGTCCTTGACATGAAACATTGACCACCACTGATACAGAAACATGAGGTATTTCAGAAAACAGGCCTAAATGGTTTAATTCTCTCACTCTCTCGAAATGACCCACAAACTCCATTACCTCCAGTGATCGCTCCATCAGCATTTCTAAACAATAGCCGCAAAAGGCAAATTAGCAAACAATACACTCTGTGTCCCCACAGCTTGACTGATGAAAGCGGCGCGGGGCAAACAAATGCATCCAAGAGAGCTGCCGCCGCACTAGACCCCCAAATCTGTTGCTTATCTGTTCCTCGCACACTATCAGACAAATTAGCACTGGGGTCCACTTAGTCTTGTGTGAGTCGTGCGGGTGTCTGTGTGTGTGTGTGTGTGTGTGTGTGTGTGTGTGTGTGTGTGTGTGTGTGTGTGTGTGTGTGTGTGTGTGTGTCTGTGTCTGTGTCTGTGTCTGTCTGTCTGTGTGCGTGCGTGCGTGCGTGTGTGTGTGTGTGTGTGTGTGTGTGTGTGTGTGTGTGTCTGTGTGTCTGTCTGTGTGCGTGCGTGCGTGCGTGCGTGCGTGCGGGCGGGCGGGCAAGCACTTTTTTTGTTTGCCTGAGTGCGTGCATCTGCTCATTAACACCACAGAGGGCGCCACTCATCGTTTGACTCCCCTCTTGGTGTTATTTATGGCTGTCTAAATGATCTTGGACACCTCTCATTGGTTTGGACAGCTCCAATTGGCTTTCTGTCTAAACTAAAGGAAGGGGAGAGGAGGAGGGGAGAGGATGATGGGACATATAGGGGACGCGGAGAGTGAAAAGGACAGGAAGAAATACATATTTCAGTCAGATAACTCACGAATAGATTGAACAAATATTTATTATAGAATGAGAATACAGGTATGCATGTAATATTTTATCTTGGTGTTTGGCTCTGCTACATTTTTCTCCCTGCTCGGCACAATTATACCTTATACCTAAATTATACAACCTTCTAATGAGAGCTCAACATCTCTCTTGGAAGAGTCACCCATCGACTTCTCTAATATACGGCAACCTTCCCCGTGTTTCCAATCTTCACTCGTCCGATCCAGAAGAACATAGTGTGTCGGCCACTGCTACAGAGCTGATCATGAGGTTATAATCTTCCCTTCTTCTCTGGAGTCCTGCCTCAAAGCAGACCAGAGGTAGAAAACTGTCCTTCCCCTGATGTCATCGCTAGGGAGACATGCATCAGTAAGCAGGAACTGGGTAGGCAATGAAGGACCAGGAATTCTGGCGTGGCATTGTGAAATCCATGTTCTCGATTGCGGTCGAAAAATGATGATGATACAACCATCATTGAGCAGTCAGGGAGATAGGTATTCAACCCCCCCCCCCCCCCCCCCCCCCCTGGTGGTGCTGGGGTGGCGGTGGGAGCAAACAACAGTGCATAATAACAACACCAGGAACGCATAATTACGCAGAGGAAGGAACGCAGGAAGAATCCAGACTTAGTTGAGCTTAAATACCCCTCCCCAATTGGTCAGCTGATTGCCACGTCAGCGAATGACATGACATGTGGGTCTTGCATGACAATGAATGAGCCCCTCTGGTATATCTGACTGAACTAACTCCTAATGAATGAGCCCCTCTGGTATATCTCAGGGGTTCTCAGCGTTTTTGGCCGGGGACCCCCGGAAATGCTTTGGCAATGTCTCGGGACCCCCGCCCCCTCCCGACCCCCAATATAAATTGACTGCTACAATAACCTTAAACCATTTTGGGCGGGAACCCCTTTTGGTGTTTTAAGCATTGTTATAATTTAGCTATTGAAAAATAGCAGATCTACAAGCTCATAGCGCGCCACCGAGTGGCGCGCTACGAGCTTGTAGGTCTGCTATTTTTGAAAAATCGTGAAAATATCTTTTTTTATTTTTTTATTTTTTTGAAAATAATTTGGGGACCCCCTAAAATAATTTGGCGACCCCCCGAGGGGTCGCGACCCACGGGTTGAGAACCCCTGGTATATCTGACTGAACTAACTCCGCAAGCTACTGTACGTACAGTATGCATGTATAGAACTAGGGAGCGAGACGGACGAGTACATTTGGATGGGGGGAGTGGCAGGGAAGAATATATGGAGAGGGGAGGGGAGGGGAGGGGAGGGGAGGAGAGGGAACAGTAAGAGAGAGCCTTTGCCTCATCTCATCAGACAGGGAGATACATTTTGTTTTGTCCCGCTGAACCGAGCCTTTCTTCTCAGCATCCACATCAGTCTTCATGTTCGGTGTTAAGTGTGCATTCGAGTGTGTGTGTGTGTGCGTGTGCGTGTGCGTGTGCATGTGTGTGTGTGCGCGTGTATGGTGCTCAGTGAAGGAATCAAAGCATAACACCCAGGAGTGAGTGAAGCCTTGTTTGTCTGATTAGACTCCTCCAGGGAATACAGAGGAGCCAGGGGGAGGAGCCAGGGGGAGGAAGGGCTGTTTGAAGACTGCACGCACGCACGCACGCACGCACGCACGCACGCACGCACGCACGCACGCACGCACACACACACACACACACACACACACTCTCTCTCAGTACATCCACTCACGCTACACTACACATGGCTATACAGCCAGAGAGAAAGCCAATTATATTTGAATGTTTATGAAGGAATTTCTCATTTATTGTGCCACCGATGTGTTACGGTCTCTGGGTCTGGGCACTCCCGTGGTGATTGCCTCATACGGTGCGTATAGGTCTGATTGTCATTCCTGACAACGTGTTTGGGTCGCCGAGCTTAACGCAAACACTGTTGCGAACATGTGGTCAGATGGCGGAGCGCGACGGACAGCCTCGGGTCTATAGCGAGAGATTGCCACGGAAATTGAAACGATGGAGGAAGGGAATGGGGTACGTGCCTCTCTGCCCGGGTGAGATGTTTACTCCAGACTATCAACATCATTATCGGTCAGAAGGCATGTCGTGTCACAAACATTCTCACAACGAATCGCTGAGGGCCAAGTCTAAATGAGCTGTTTCTGAAAACATCAGATGCAGTTATCATGGGCAATCTATCAACAGTATTATTTTCATACACCCATTCCACCCATTCTCGAAAGGGGTCTGCTAGCTTTGCATTACACGTCATTTGCATAATCATGTTTTTGTTCTAACCAAAGAGAAATGTGCCTCTTATAGAACTTATGATGCACATCAAGTTCTGCATAAATAATAAGCTGTAGGTTAGGCTGGTTGGCAGGAGTATGGAGCCACGCAGCAGGGAGACAGGAGTTAGGCTGGTTGGCAGGAGTATGGAGCCACGCAGCAGGGAGACAGGAGTTAGCAGGCGTATGGACCCACGCAGCAGGGAGACAGGAGTTAGCAGGCGTATGGAGCCACGCAGCAGGGAGACAGGAGTTAGCAGGCGTATGGAGCCACACAGCAGGGAGACAGGAGTTAGCAGGCGTATGGAGCCACGCAGCAGGGAGACAGGAGTTAGGCTGGTTAGCAGGCGTATGGAGCCACGCAGCAGGGAGACAGGAGTTAGCAGGCGTATGGAGCCACGCAGCAGGGAGACAGGAGTTAGCAGGCGTATGGAGCCACGCAGCAGGGAGACAGGAGTTAGCAGGCGTATGGAGCCACGCAGCAGGGAGACAGGAGTTAGCAGGCGTATGGAGCCACACAGCAGGGAGACAGGAGTTAGCAGGCGTATGGAGCCACGCAGCAGGGAGACAGGAGTTAGCAGGCGTATGGAGCCACGCAGCAGGGAGACAGGAGTTAGCAGGCGTATGGAGCCACGCAGCAGGGAGACAGGAGTTAGCAGGCGTATGGACCCACGCAGCAGGGAGACAGGAGTTTGGCTGGTTGGCAGGCGTATGGACCCACGCAGCAGGGAGACAGGAGTTAGGCTGGTTGGCAGGCATATGGAGCCACACAGCAGGGAGACAGGAGTTAGAAAAATGCTGATTATAAGCAAAAATGAAGAGCATATGAGGCACAGTATATATCGTTACCGGTCAGCAACTGACAAACTGACAAGGGCTGGAGAGAAGAGCCGGGGCTTTTATCTGCTGGGCTTGACGAGAAGATCAACCCCAGGTGTGCAGACAGCTCCACGTACAGCATATGGAGGGAACGCCCAGGCAGACAGACACACGCCCACGTACAGCATATCGAGGGAACGCCCAGGTAGACAGACACACGCCCACGTACAGCACAGCTCCACGTACAGACAGCTCCAGGTACAGCATATGGAGGGAACGCCCAGGCAGACAGACACACGCCCACGTCGCCCACGTACAGCACAGCTCCTCGTACAGACAGCTCCACGTACAGCATATGGAGGGAACGCCCAGGCAGACAGACACGCCCACATACAGCATATGGAGGGAACGCCCAGGCAGACAGACAGCTCCACGTACAGCATACCGAGGGAACGCCCAGGCAGACAGACAGTCACACGCCCACACGCCAGCCAGACCATAATATTATGCCTGCAGGGCACTGCTCTTGGATTGGATTCTTGGATTGGCTCCATTGATTGATCCACGGAGCAGTGACCTGTAGGCCAGGTGTAGCTAATAAGCTTAATTAGTACACCCCAGTAATGGCTGCTCCATCCAGGGCACGCCTAGCTCTGTGGATTTGTCTAATAGGTCAGGGGTTCTCAACCCGTGGGTCGCGACCCCTCGGGGGGTCGCCAAATTATTTTGGGGGGTCCCCAAATAATTAAAAATAAATATATATATATATGCAACTGAATGGCTGGAAAATGGAAATGAAGAGTTTACATATAGTACACATAGTACATGCATACACCTTCCCTAATGATTATATCTGGTTTCAGTTTTTATTTATGGTGTATTGTCTCTATTATTAAGGTTATTGTAGCAGTCAATTTATATTGGGGGTCGGGAGTGGGCGGGGCGGGGGTCCCGAGACGTTGCCAAAGCATTTCCTAGGGGTCCCCGGCCAAAAACGTTGAGAACCCCTGTAATAGGTCAACAGATCTCAATGAATTATTTTGTTCCTTTATCCAAGGCGCTTTACAGTACATAAAGATGTGCATTACATTCAGCCATTCACACACACATTCACACACACATTCACACACACATTCACACACACATTCACACAAACATTCACACACCGATGGTGGCCGAAACCATGCAAGGCACCAACCAGCACACCAGGAGCAATTAGGGGTTCAGTGTCTTGCTCAAGGGCACTTCGCCACCACCGCTCGGACTAAGGACCTAACAGTCTACACACAGCAGGCGGCATGGCAGGGAAACAGATCATTTATAATGCTGGAAATTCAACTAATATGTTACCTAGATCTTATAATTTGACACTCTCATAAAGAATACATTATTATGTGGAAATTGGGTTTGAACTTTGAAATTGGGTTTGAACATGCAGCAACATCGATCTGCCCGGCAAGGAGTGGAAGTAATATTACATTGCTGCTACTTGACCACACCACATGACAAGTACAGCCAGCAGGGACACTTTCACTTACCGGTATATCAAAATACATTTGATTTTATATTTATTTTTTATATTTAACAGTAGAAAGGCTTCCAGAGCACTGTCAATTAGGGTTGTCCCAGTCCAATCATGTGTTCGGAAATCGGGGCCGATCACGTCATTTTCAAATGATCGGAAATCGGAGCAAAAATATACATACCAGTATCCATATCAACATCACAACATTAGACTGGATATTGTCTGTGAGTTTGGATATTGTACTATTGTGATATGGCATAAATCGCATCTGGAAAAATCGGTATCAGCAGATAATCAAAATCAAATGATCAGATTCGGATCGGGAGCAAAATAAATACACGATTGGGACATCCCTACGGTCAATACAGCTTGTTTTGAATAAATGTATGAATGAAATAACAACAATGTACTGTATGTAACAAGTAGTACTGCACAACTAGCATTCCATTTACTCTGCAGTTAAGGATCTGATAACATGGATGGACCCTATTGTTTGTTGACCTGCACTCGACAAACTAAATGTTAAATTCTCACGTAATGCTCAGAGAAAAATAATGTAAATGCGATAATATAACTAGAAGTGATACAATGAGTGCATGCTATAGGGCAGTGGTTCCCAAACCTTTTCATGTCAAGGACCCCCATTAGAAAATATATGCTAACGCGTCCATTTGGTTCCATTTGTACACTCTCTGAGTTACAGACCCATAAGGGTCCATTTGGTTCCTATTCATCATTTAGCTGGGGACCCCCTGGGACTCTCTCAAGGACCCCTAGGGGTCCCCAGACCCCACTTTGGGAGCCACTGCTATAGGGGCCGGGTGTCTCGAGGTCTGACGGGTTTTCATGACTGCAGCATAATACATAACATGGGGGAGTGAGTCTGCAGTCCTGACTCAGGGGGAAGGTCATTCCACAGCGCGGGTGCCAGGAGGAGAGAGAAGAGTCTGGGGTGCTTGGAGCTTTAGCCAATAAGTCATATACTGTAGTAGGCATTAACTCATTCTCTGCTAAAGGCGACATTGGGTGACATTTTTTAATTGACTGAAACTAAATGAAAACTATATTGAAGAGACTATGACTAAAACTAAAATCTAAATTTGCTTCCAAAAGCAACACTCTGAATTGGTTCAACTAGAGCGGTGCCAGTTGGGCACTGGCCTACTTGGAACGATGCAAGTTGGAAATGCATGCTCCACACAGATATCATGTCCGTGTCCCTTTTATGCCCATATATGGAGTTCTTTGTCAGGCATGCCCAAATATGCAGTCTATGCGGACGTCAGAATTATGTCAGAACAGGCCAGCTTCCATATTATGGACCCTGCATGGGCAGGGGCCCTGTCCAGAGCCTGCAGGGCAGAGGCCTTTTGTGCTAGTTCTGGACAACCGTGGGTCCGACCGACTCGACACCGGGCACTGCACCCCCTGCGGTGGGGTGGAACGCGTGTGTCGGATTTAAAGTCTGTGGGGTGAACGGTTCTGGAGTTACGTGGATTACAACAGTACACACAGCACATACACACACACACACACACACACACACACACACACACACACACACACACACACACACACACACACACACACACACACACACACACACACACACACACACACACACACACACACACACACACACACACACACAGAAAGAGACTGCATGCATTTATAGTTAGATATTAGGCGGGAAAACATTTGAACCAGTTGAACCCCGGTGGAAAAGGGGCCAGAGAGAGCATGCCGAACAGACAGAGAGAGTTGCAGAAGTCAAGCCAAGTGGAGAGATGACAGAGAGTTGAATCAGCCCCAGGCAAGGAAGATGAAGTGTTGGGAAAAACAGTGGTTTTCAAACTTTTCCATATCAAGGTCCATTATTTATTCAGCATTTGAGCCACCGGACCACCATTTGATTTAACCTTTCAGACCCAAAGGCTAAGTTAAAAGTTAAAGAATATTTTGTTAGCGTTTTATACGATTTTGTCCACAATTCTATGCTGTATTGATGTGGTATCATAGGAAGTTTCTACTTTAGAGAAGATTCTACTGTAATTATGTAGACTTCTTGTTAAGGAAGTAATGCAGATGCTTAACAATAATTTAACTCTTGAGAGCGGGACCATTTGGTTTCATTTTATGCTCTCAAGAGTTAAAGACCTATAAGGGTCCATTTGGTTACCTTAATCCTTATCCTTTAGCTGGGGGCCACCTGGAACCCCCTCAAGGACCACCGGACAAATACTAACATGTAGAAATACTCTGTTACAAGTAAAAGTCCAGAATTCAAAATGTACTTGAGTAAAAGTATAGGCTACTAAAGTATTGGCATCAAATTGTACTTAAAGTACCAAAAGTAAAAGTACTCGTTATGCAGAATGTCTCATTTCAAGTTTCTACAAAAATCTTTTAAAATTAGCAAATCTACAAGCTCACAATGCGTCACATTGCGACGCATTGTGAGCTTGTAGATCGGCTATTTTCAAATTGTCGAAATGTACGATATAGGGCGGCCTACTGTATATAGGGATGAAGTGGTTAATGTATGTTTTGTAATAATAATCGCAATATACAAAGTAACTAGTAACTAAAGTTGTCAAAGTAGAAGTAAAAGTACAGAAAATTTGACGTACTCAAGTAAATTACAAATAACTCTAAACTGTACTGTAAGTACAGTCCTTAAGTAAATGTACCTAGTTACTTTCCACCACTGGGAAAATGTAAAAAATAAAAAATAAGAGAACATCTTGACTGATTGACTGGCTCCATGCTGACAGAGTACTTGCGGTGACAAATGTCACCCTTCCCGCCCGGCCTTCCCTCTCCTGAACACTGGCCAACTCACCATTTGTCAGCAGAAAGAGCCTGCTGTCAGGGACCAATCAGAAGTCCCTGCCTGACTAACCAGCAGGCTCTAGCTGTTGCCAGACCTGGGCAGACAGGACTAACCAGCAGGCTCTAGCTGTTTCCAGACCTGGGCAGACAGGACTAACCAGCAGGCTCTAGCTGTTGCCAGACCTGGGCAGACAGGCGCGGCCGTTTTACGCTGTCTGCCAGCGTCTCTTCCGTGTTTTTAGACAGCTGGTGGATGGAAAAGAAGCTCCACCCCCACGCGGCAGAATGCCGCTGGGGCAAGCGTTTTCCTGGGAATCTGGCCGTTGCAGAATTCAGCCGCTGCGACGCGTTGTGACACGCTGCGATGCGTTGTGACACGCTGCGATGCGTTGTGACACGCTGCGATGCGTTGTGACACGCTGCGATGCGTTGTGACACGCTGCGATGCGTTGTGACACGCTGCGATGCGTTGTGACACGCTGCGATGCGTTGTGACACGCTGCGATGCGTTGTGACACGCTGCGATGCGTTGTGACACGCTGCGATGCGTTGTGACACGCTGCGATGCGTTGTGACACGCTGCGATGCGTTGTGACACGCTGCGACGCGTTGTGACACGCTGCGACGCGTTGTGACACGCTGCGACGCGTTGTGACACGCTGCGATGCGTTGTGACACGCTGCGATGCGTTGTGACACGCTGCGATGCGTTGTGACACGCTGCGATGCGTTGTGACGCGCTGCGATGCGTTGTGACACGCTGCGATGCATTGTGACACGCTGCGATGCGTTGTGACACGCTGCGATGCGTTGTGACACGCTGTGATGCGTTGTGACACGCTGTGATGCGTTGTGACACGCTGCGATGCGTTGTGACACGCTGCGATGCGTTGTGACACGCTGCGATGCGTTGTGACACACTGCGACGCGTTGTGACACGCTGCGATGCGTTGTGACACGCTGCGATGCGTTGTGACACGCTGCGATGCGTTGTGACACGCTGCGACGCGTTGTGACACGCTGCGATGCGTTGTGACGCGCTGCGATGCGTTGTGAGCTTGAAGATCGGCAATTTTCAGCATGCAACCGCCGGCCTGTCTCACAGCCATTCCCCGCCCCCTTTCCACGCCCCCTTTCCAGACCTAGTGGTGTTGACGTGACGTCACTCCATAGACATTACATGTTAAAATACCTACATTCAGAAGCCATAAACAACGCTTTTTCTGAAGGTAACTTTATTCCATTTGGTTTAGCGGTCTTAACATCTTGTTTTCTTCATAATAATATTGGTCTTTTACATTTTAACATTTGGAAACAGCCTTAAATGGTGCAGAGAAAGCAGGTAGGGATGTAGCTCTGGTCCATGAGTAAGGCTATTGTAAAATGACTTATACTGGATTTCTTGTCCACTATGTCCCTTCCTATAACATTTTAGTCTAGTTTTTATTTGTTGACGAAATTCTCAGTATATTTAGTCTTAGTTTTAGTCATCGTAGCTTCGTTTTTATTGAGTTTCCATTTAGTTTTCGTCAGTTGGAAAAAGGTAGCCGACGAACATTTTGTCGACGAAGTCAACACTGCTTTGCCACCACGCACTATACTTGCGCTGACCCATCCCAATGCTATTGCAATCAATCCCACTGTAATTACAAAACAGGGCCTATCTGTCCGACACTTTAATCTCACTCATCTAAGTGGATGACGTGATAATGGGCTTTATCAGTGGAAATGACTGTTGAGATCTGAGCAACAGAAAGGATATACAAGGGCATTTAGGGTCAGAACTGCAGCTTATCAGATGGAAAAGTGCTTGCTGGAGGGAAGGGCAGCGTTGTTGCTGAATGGTAAATGAGTACAGCTCCCTGTGTATCTGGGATAGTACAGCTCCCTGTGTATCTGGGATAGGGAAACTTCTTTGCCACGCACATAACTACAATAACTTCTAATCACTTCTTTACATGCAGATATATAAGGACACCATTGGTTTACTTCCAAAACACTGTCTTTTGTCCATCAGTCGACTCGGAGGCTTCATCAGGATTTTGGCCTGCAGGACTAGACTGAGCTGTGGACGTTGACCAGGACTAGACTGAGCTGTGGACATTGACCAGGACTAGACTGAGCTGTGGACATTGACCAGGACTAGACTGAGCTGTGGACATTGACCAGGACTAGACTGAGCTGTGGACATTGACCAGGACTAGACTGAGCTGTGGACATTGACCAGGACTAGACTGAGCTGTGGACATTGCTCTCTGCCCTTAATTATGTCTCTATGTATGTAACTATATTTTCTTTTTTTTTGTCCTGTGTTATGTCAAATGTGTGAATATGTGTTGCATACAAGGCCGCTGGGTCGCAAGACAAATTCAGTGCAAACTGACAATGAAGTACTATATCGTATCATATCATTGGTTTACTTCCAACAGTTATATTCGAAAGCCCAGTGTATTCATTTTATAGGAATGCATTACATTTATTTTCAACATTTTATGATTCACAATGTAGACCGGTGGCTTTCAACCACTCAGTGGTCCTTGAGGGAGTTCCAGGTGGTCCCCAGCTAAATGATGGAGAGTTGGTAACAAATTGGACCCTTATACTGTAGGTCTTTCACTCTTGAGAGTGTAAAATGTTGTACGTTCGCAAAAGTTAGATTATCGTTAAAGGGTAAGACCACTTTTGTAGAGGTTTGGGTTGTGTAGTTACCTTGCCATGATGTAACTCCAAATGTGGACAAGAAATCAAAAATAATTTCTCCAGTGATTAGAAATTGATAATTCAAAATATGCTCCTCATTGACTTACATTGTACGCTGAAACAGCTCTCAAAGTCACTCTTTTAGTATGTAAACAAACACAAACAAAGTTGTTTCAGACAATATAGAGCAACACCAAAACTCATGTGGTTTTATTTCTTCATAAAAATGGTAACTTCCTGTTGATTTTACTATATGAAGATCTGGATCCGGATCCATGGATCCAGTCCGGGTTTTCTTCTGAATAAAAATGGACAAATCAACAGGAAGTTAACATTTTTATGAAGAAATAAAACCACATGAGTTTTGGTGTTGCTCTATATTGTCTGAAACAACTTTGTTTGTGTTTGTTTACGTACTAAAAGAGTGACTTTGAGAGCTGTTTCAGCGTACAATGTAAGTCAATGAGGAGCATATTTTGAATTATCAATTTCTAATCACTGGAGAAATTATTTTTGATTTCTTGTCCACATTTGGAGTTACATCATGGCAAGGTAACTACACAACCCAAACCTCTACAAAAGTGGTCTTACCCTTTAAACATCTAGTACATTTCTTAATTTACAAGAAGTCTACACAATTAGTGTATACAAATATATATATACAAATGATATTTTGATCAACGTGTATTGCCTGTTGTCTCTCCTATGGTACCGTATCAACGTTTATTGCCTGTTGTCTCTCCTATGGTACCGTATCAACGTTTATTGCCTGTTGTCTCTCCTATGGTACCGTATCAACGTTTATTGCCTGTTGTCTCTCCTATGGTACCGTATCAATGCGGAATGGAATTGTAGACTCCGGTTCGGTCTCTATCCTTTTATTACCCTATGGGTAAAACGGGGGGAAATCCTGCCATGAATTACAGCAAATTAATTAATTAATCCTATTTATTTTGTGTGTGATGATTTTTGTCATTTTAAATGTTTGCGTATGTGCTTCTGCATGTGTGGGTGATCGCCTGTCCCCCACATATCTCATTGATATAGTATTTAATTTAAAACAAATGTGATTTGATTATCCCATTATTAAAAAAAACAAGCTATAAGAAAATAATTGATAGTTGCAACTGTAGCCCATTTTAAACTGTCAAGATTTAATGTTTGAGACACATTTCACATGGCACTCTTTTTCTGTCTCTTTTTTTATTAGCTCTAATTACTGTGTGTCGGCTTATAATTACAGAAGACCTAATCATTTAGGTAAATAACTATAGCACGGCAGAAAGACCAGGCTGTGATGAAGAGCAATAACCCTTTAAACCGAAGCATTTACAAGCTTTGTTTTAAATGAGTTTGATACTGTGTTATTTGAGGTCGGGGTTATTGGTAGATTGCCACGGCAACGTTTTTACAATCCATGCGGGATAATTGCAAGGCAAAGTGTTATTGGATCACCTTGGGAGTTTCGAGCACTAAATTCCAATTAGTTTATAAATGCGCAGTTGTTAACAAAGGGCTATATGAGGCCCCGTGGCCATGTTGGCGATGTTTACATAGTCCAGGAAAACTTTTCATGAACTTTTTTTTTTTTAACAAAAAAGACTATCACTATCCTGAAATTCAAGTGGCAGTCTTTCATCCTCTTGACTCCCTGACTGCCGACTCTCAAGAGCAGGGGTTCTCAACGTTTTTGGCCGGGGACCCCCTAAAATGCTTTGGCAACGTCTCTGATTTGGGCGGGAACCCCTTTTGGTGTTTTAAGCATTGTTATAATTTAGCTATTTAAAAATAGCAGATCTACAAGCTCGTAGCGCGCCACCGTAGGTCTGCTATTTTTGAAAAATCGTGAAAAAGATTTTTTTTTTTTTTAATAATTTGGGGACCCCCTAAAATAATTTGGCGACCCCCCGAGGGGTCGCGACCCACGGGTTGAGAACCCCTGCTCAAGAGAATAAGATTGGGTTGTTTGTCTTTCATCTGGCCCACCTATCCATCGCACATAGTGTCTCTTGGTCCATAGTGTCTCTTCACATAGTGTCTCCATAGTGTCTCACATAGTGTCTCTTGGTCCATAGTGTCTCTTGGTCCATAGTGTCTCTTGGTCCATAGTGTCTCTTGGTCCATAGTGTCTCTTGGTCCATAGTGTCTCTTGGTCCATAGTGTCTCTTGGTCCATAGTGTCTCTTGGTCCATAGTGTCTCTTGGTCCATAGTGTCTCTTGGTCCATAGTGTCTCTTGGTCCATAGTGTCTCACATAGTGTCTCTTGGTCCATAGTGTCTCTTGGTCCATAGTGTCTCTTGGTCCATAGTGTCTCTTGGTCCATAGTGTCTCACATAGTGTCTCTTGGTCCATAGTGTCTCTTGGTCCATAGTGTCTCACATAGTGTCTCTTGGTCCATAGTGTCTCTTGGTCCATAGTGTCTCTTGGTCCATAGTGTCTCTTGGTCCATAGTGTCTCACATAGTGTCTCTTGGTCCATAGTGTCTCTTGGTCCATAGTGTCTCTTGGTCCATAGTGTCTCTTGGTCCATAGTGTCTCTTGGTCCATAGTGTCTCCATAGTGTCTCCATAGTGTCTCACATAGTGTCTCTTGTCTCACATAGTGTCTCTTGGTCCATAGTGTCTCTTGGTCCATAGTGTCTCTTGGTCCATAGTGTCTCTTGGTCCATAGTGTCTCTTGGTCCATAGTGTCTCTTGGTCCATAGTGTCTCTTGGTCCATAGTGTCTCTTGGTCCATAGTGTCTCTTGGTCCATAGTGTCCATAGTGTCTCTTGGTCCATAGTGTCTCTTGGTCCATAGTGTCTCTTGGTCCATAGTGTCTCTTGGTCCATAGTGTCTCCATAGTGTCTCTTGGTCCATAGTGTCTCTTGGTCCATAGTGTCTCTTGGTCCATAGTGTCTCTTGGTCCATAGTGTCTCTTGGTCCATAGTGTCTCTTGGTCCATAGTGTCTCTTGGTCCATAGTGTCTCCATAGTGTCTCCATAGTGTCTCACATAGTGTCTCTTGGTCCATAGTGTCTCTTGGTCCATAGTGTCTCTTGGTCCATAGTGTCTCTTGGTCCATAGTGTCTCTTGGTCCATAGTGTCTCTTGGTCCATAGTGTCTCTTGGACCCCCTAAAATAATTTGGCGACCCCCCGAGGGGTCGCGACCCACGGGTTGAGAACCCCTGCTCAAGAGAATAAGATAGGGTTGTTTGTCTTTCATCTGGCCCACCTATCCATCGCACATAGTGTCTCTTGGTCCATAGTGTCTCTTCACATAGTGTCTCCATAGTGTCTCACATAGTGTCTCTTGGTCCATAGTGTCTCACATAGTGTCTCTTGGTCCATAGTGTCTCTTGGTCCATAGTGTCTCTTGGTCCATAGTGTCTCTTGGTCCATAGTGTCTCTTGGTCCATAGTGTCTCTTGGTCCATAGTGTCTCTTGGTCCATAGTGTCTCTTGGTCCATAGTGTCTCCATAGTGTCTCCATAGTGTCTCACATAGTGTCTCTTGGTCCATAGTGTCTCTTGGTCCATAGTGTCTCTTGGTCCATAGTGTCTCTTGGTCCATAGTGTCTCTTGGTCCATAGTGTCTCTTGGTCCATAGTGTCTCTTGGTCCATAGTGTCTCCATAGTGTCTCCATAGTGTCTCACATAGTGTCTCTTGGTCCATAGTGTCTCTTGGTCCATAGTGTCTCTTGGTCCATAGTGTCTCTTGGTCCATAGTGTCTCTTGGTCCATAGTGTCTCTTGGTCCATAGTGTCTCACATAGTGTCTCTTGGTCCATAGTGTCTCTTGGTCCATAGTGTCTCTTGGTCCATAGTGTCTCACATAGTGTCTCCATAGTGTCTCCATAGTGTCTCACATAGTGTCTCTTGGTCCATAGTGTCTCACATAGTGTCTCCATAGTGTCTCCATAGTGTCTCACATAGTGTCTCTTGGTCCATAGTGTCTCTTGGTCCATAGTGTCTCACATAGTGTCTCTTGGTCCATAGTGTCTCTTGGTCCATAGTGTCTCTTGGTCCATAGTGTCTCTTGGTCCATAGTGTCTCTTGGTCCATAGTGTCTCACATAGTGTCTCTTGGTCCATAGTGTCTCTTGGTCCATAGTGTCTCTTGGTCCATAGTGTCTCACATAGTGTCTCCATAGTGTCTCCATAGTGTCTCACATAGTGTCTCTTGGTCCATAGTGTCTCACATAGTGTCTCCATAGTGTCTCCATAGTGTCTCACATAGTGTCTCTTGGTCCATAGTGTCTCTTGGTCCATAGTGTCTCACATAGTGTCTCTTGGTCCATAGTGTCTCTTGGTCCATAGTGTCTCTTGGTCCATAGTGTCTCTTGGTCCATAGTGTCTCTTGGTCCATAGTGTCTCTTGGTCCATAGTGTCTCTTGGTCCATAGTGTCTCTTGGTCCATAGTGTCTCTTGGTCCATAGTGTCTCTTGGTCCATAGTGTCTCCATAGTGTCTCCATAGTGTCTCACATAGTGTCTCTTGGTCCATAGTGTCTCTTGGTCCATAGTGTCTCTTGGTCCATAGTGTCTCTTGGTCCATAGTGTCTCTTGGTCCATAGTGTCTCTTGGTCCATAGTGTCTCTTGGTCCATAGTGTCTCCATAGTGTCTCCATAGTGTCTCACATAGTGTCTCTTGGTCCATAGTGTCTCTTGGTCCATAGTGTCTCTTGGTCCATAGTGTCTCTTGGTCCATAGTGTCTCTTGGTCCATAGTGTCTCTTGGTCCATAGTGTCTCACATAGTGTCTCTTGGTCCATAGTGTCTCTTGGTCCATAGTGTCTCTTGGTCCATAGTGTCTCACATAGTGTCTCCATAGTGTCTCCATAGTGTCTCACATAGTGTCTCTTGGTCCATAGTGTCTCACATAGTGTCTCCATAGTGTCTCCATAGTGTCTCACATAGTGTCTCTTGGTCCATAGTGTCTCTTGGTCCATAGTGTCTCACATAGTGTCTCTTGGTCCATAGTGTCTCTTGGTCCATAGTGTCTCTTGGTCCATAGTGTCTCTTGGTCCATAGTGTCTCTTGGTCCATAGTGTCTCACATAGTGTCTCTTGGTCCATAGTGTCTCTTGGTCCATAGTGTCTCTTGGTCCATAGTGTCTCACATAGTGTCTCCATAGTGTCTCCATAGTGTCTCACATAGTGTCTCTTGGTCCATAGTGTCTCACATAGTGTCTCCATAGTGTCTCCATAGTGTCTCACATAGTGTCTCTTGGTCCATAGTGTCTCTTGGTCCATAGTGTCTCACATAGTGTCTCTTGGTCCATAGTGTCTCTTGGTCCATAGTGTCTCTTGGTCCATAGTGTCTCTTGGTCCATAGTGTCTCTTGGTCCATAGTGTCTCTTGGTCCATAGTGTCTCTTGGTCCATAGTGTCTCCATAGTGTCTCCATAGTGTCTCCATAGTGTCTCTTGGTCCATAGTGTCTCTTGGTCCATAGTGTCTCTTGGTCCATAGTGTCTCTTGGTCCATAGTGTCTCCATAGTGTCTCCATAGTGTCTCACATAGTGTCTCTTGGTCCATAGTGTCTCTTGGTCCATAGTGTCTCTTGGTCCATAGTGTCTCTTGGTCCATAGTGTCTCTTGGTCCATAGTGTCTCTTGGTCCATAGTGTCTCTTGGTCCATAGTGTCTCCATAGTGTCTCCATAGTGTCTCACATAGTGTCTCTTGGTCCATAGTGTCTCTTGGTCCATAGTGTCTCTTGGTCCATAGTGTCTCTTGGTCCATAGTGTCTCTTGGTCCATAGTGTCTCTTGGTCCATAGTGTCTCTTGGTCCATAGTGTCTCACATAGTGTCTCTTGGTCCATAGTGTCTCTTGGTCCATAGTGTCTCTTGGTCCATAGTGTCTCACATAGTGTCTCCATAGTGTCTCCATAGTGTCTCACATAGTGTCTCTTGGTCCATAGTGTCTCACATAGTGTCTCCATAGTGTCTCCATAGTGTCTCACATAGTGTCTCTTGGTCCATAGTGTCTCTTGGTCCATAGTGTCTCACATAGTGTCTCTTGGTCCATAGTGTCTCTTGGTCCATAGTGTCTCTTGGTCCATAGTGTCTCTTGGTCCATAGTGTCTCTTGGTCCATAGTGTCTCACATAGTGTCTCTTGGTCCATAGTGTCTCTTGGTCCATAGTGTCTCTTGGTCCATAGTGTCTCACATAGTGTCTCCATAGTGTCTCCATAGTGTCTCACATAGTGTCTCTTGGTCCATAGTGTCTCACATAGTGTCTCCATAGTGTCTCCATAGTGTCTCACATAGTGTCTCTTGGTCCATAGTGTCTCTTGGTCCATAGTGTCTCACATAGTGTCTCTTGGTCCATAGTGTCTCTTGGTCCATAGTGTCTCTTGGTCCATAGTGTCTCTTGGTCCATAGTGTCTCTTGGTCCATAGTGTCTCTTGGTCCATAGTGTCTCTTGGTCCATAGTGTCTCTTGGTCCATAGTGTCTCCATAGTGTCTCCATAGTGTCTCCATAGTGTCTCTTGGTCCATAGTGTCTCTTGGTCCATAGTGTCTCCATAGTGTCTCCATAGTGTCTCCATAGTGTCTCTTGGTCCATAGTGTCTCTTGGTCCATAGTGTCTCTTGGTCCATAGTGTCTCTTGGTCCATAGTGTCTCTTGGTCCATAGTGTCTCTTGGTCCATAGTGTCTCCATAGTGTCTCCATAGTGTCTCCATAGTGTCTCTTGGTCCATAGTGTCTCTTGGTCCATAGTGTCTCTTGGTCCATAGTGTCTCTTGGTCCATAGTGTCTCTTGGTCCATAGTGTCTCCATAGTGTCTCCATAGTGTCTCCATAGTGTCTCTTGGTCCATAGTGTCTCTTGGTCCATAGTGTCTCTTGGTCCATAGTGTCTCTTGGTCCATAGTGTCTCTTGGTCCATAGTGTCTCCATAGTGTCTCCATAGTGTCTCCATAGTGTCTCTTGGTCCATAGTGTCTCTTGGTCCATAGTGTCTCCATAGTGTCTCTTGGTCCATAGTGTCTCTTGGTCCATAGTGTCTCCATAGTGTCTCCATAGTGTCTCCATAGTGTCTCTTGGTCCATAGTGTCTCTTGGTCCATAGTGTCTCCATAGTGTCTCCATAGTGTCTCCATAGTGTCTCTTGGTCCATAGTGTCTCTTGGTCCATAGTGTCTCCATAGTGTCTCCATAGTGTCTCCATAGTGTCTCTTGGTCCATAGTGTCTCTTGGTCCATAGTGTCTCTTGGTCCATAGTGTCTCTTGGTCCATAGTGTCTCTTGGTCCATAGTGTCTCTTGGTCCATAGTGTCTCCATAGTGTCTCACATAGTGTCTCTTGGTCCATAGTGTCTCTTGGTCCATAGTGTCTCTTGGTCCATAGTGTCTCTTGGTCCATAGTGTCTCTTGGTCCATAGTGTCTCTTGGTCCATAGTGTCTCTTGGTCCATAGTGTCTCTTGGTCCATAGTGTCTCCATAGTGTCTCCATAGTGTCTCCATAGTGTCTCACATAGTGTCTCTTGGTCCATAGTGTCTCTTGGTCCATAGTGTCTCTTGGTCCATAGTGTCTCTTGGTCCATAGTGTCTCTTGGTCCATAGTGTCTCTTGGTCCATAGTGTCTCTTGGTCCATAGTGTCTCCATAGTGTCTCCATAGTGTCTCCATAGTGTCTCACATAGTGTCTCTTGGTCCATAGTGTCTCTTGGTCCATAGTGTCTCTTGGTCCATAGTGTCTCTTGGTCCATAGTGTCTCTTGGTCCATAGTGTCTCTTGGTCCATAGTGTCTCTTGGTCCATAGTGTCTCTTGGTCCATAGTGTCTCTTGGTCCATAGTGTCTCTTGGTCCATAGTGTCTCTTGGTCCATAGTGTCTCTTGGTCCATAGTGTCTCTTGGTCCATAGTGTCTCCATAGTGTCTCCATAGTGTCTCACATAGTGTCTCTTGGTCCATAGTGTCTCTTGGTCCATAGTGTCTCTTGGTCCATAGTGTCTCTTGGTCCATAGTGTCTCTTGGTCCATAGTGTCTCTTGGTCCATAGTGTCTCCATAGTGTCTCACATAGTGTCTCTTGGTCCATAGTGTCTCTTGGTCCATAGTGTCTCTTGGTCCATAGTGTCTCCATAGTGTCTCTTGGTCCATAGTGTCTCTTGGTCCATAGTGTCTCCATAGTGTCTCCATAGTGTCTCCATAGTGTCTCCATAGTGTCTCCATAGTGTCTCTTGGTCCATAGTGTCTCACATAGTGTCTCTTGGTCCATAGTGTCTCTTGGTCCATAGTGTCTCTTGGTCCATAGTGTCTCCATAGTGTCTCCATAGTGTCTCTTGGTCCATAGTGTCTCTTGGTCCATAGTGTCTCCATAGTGTCTCTTGGTCCATAGTGTCTCCATAGTGTCTCTTGGTCCATAGTGTCTCCATAGTGTCTCCATAGTGTCTCTTGGTCCATAGTGTCTCTTGGTCCACATAGTGTCTCTTGGTCCATAGTGTCTCCATAGTGTCTCCATAGTGTCTCTTGGTCCATAGTGTCTCTTAGCTCTGGTCCATAGTGTCTCCATAGTGTCTCCATAGTGTCTCTTGGTCCATAGTGTCTCTTGGTCCACATAGTGTCTCTTGGTCCATAGTGTCTCCATAGTGTCTCCATAGTGTCTCTTGGTCCATAGTGTCTCTTGGTCCACATAGTGTCTCTTGGTCCATAGTGTCTCCATAGTGTCTCCATAGTGTCTCTTGGTCCATAGTGTCTCTTAGCTCTGGTCCATAGCCATAATGCTAATTCTACCCTGCATTAAGGCTATGGAACCGATGGATGCCGGAAAGGGATTGTTTTTCCACCGGTAAATAAATACTTGTAGTTACTCCACTGGGCCCTCTACCGATATAAATACTTGTAGTTACTCCACTGGGCCCTCTACCGATATAAATACTTGTAGTTACTCCACTGGGCCCTCTACCGATATAAATACTTGTAGTTACTCCACTGGGCCCTCTACCGATATAAATACTTGTAGTTACTCCACTGGGCCCTCTACCGATATAAATACTTGTAGTTACTCCACTGGGCCCTCTACCTTTTAGTTACTCCACTGGGCCCTCTACCGATATAAATACTTGTAGTTACTCCACTGGGCCCTCTACCGATATAAATACTTGTAGTTACTCCACTGGGCCCTCTACCGATATAAATACTTGTAGTTACTCCACTGGGCCCTCTACCGATATAAATACTTGTAGTTACTCCACTGGGCCCTCTACCGATATAAATACTTGTAGTTACTCCACTGGGCCCTCTACCGATATAAATACTTGTAGTTACTCCACTGGGCCCTCTACCGATATCGCCAAGAGAAAACCCTCATAGGACAGATTTATTTTCCGTCCGGTGAAAAGAATCCCTTTCTGGCCAAAAAGTACATATTATAACGTGTGGTGGGGGGCTCAGAGTGCGTCCACTAAGGAAAGTAGGCTTTCTAATGTACCTTCGACAGGCAGCCTCTGTAGACATTTTTAAAGCACAGCTCAAGACCCACTTCTACACCCTTGCTTTTAATTGATTTGTTTTTTTCATTTCTTTTGTTATTCATGTCCTCACTGTATTGCATTACTGCTCTTGTTTTTTAATGTTTATGCCTTGCTTTTCCTTTCTTTTCTTTTTTTTTCTCTCTTCATTGCTCTGTAAAGCACTTTGAGCTGCATTTCATGTCATGAAAGGTGCTATACAAATAAAGTTTTATTATTATTATTATTATTATTATTATTATTATTATTATTATTATTATTAATATAATAATAATAATAATTATTATTATTATTATTAATGACACAACCCGTCTTTGTATTGGTGAGTAGGTAAAACGTTCTTTATATTCCCGCTACAGAAGAGAGGCTGGTCTGCATTTCATGTGAGAGCTAGACCCCATATCGGTCCCATAGCCTTAATGATGAGAGCTAGACCCCATATCGGTCCCATAGCCTTAATGATGAGAGCTAGACCCCATATCGGTCCCATAGCCTTAATGATGAGAGCTAGACCCCATATCGGTCCCATAGCCTTAATGATGAGAGCTAGACCCCATATCAGTCCCATAGCCTTAATGTGAGAGCTAGACCCCATATCAGTCCCATAGCCTTAATGATGAGAGCTAGACCCCATATCGGTCCCATAGCCTTAATGATGAGAGCTAGACCCCATATCAGTCCCATAGCCTTAATATGAGAGCTAGACCCCATATCGGTCCCATAGCCTTAATGATGAGAGCTAGACCCCATATCAGTCCCATAGCCTTAATGATGAGAGCTAGACCCCATATCAGTCCCATAGCCTTAATGATGAGAGCTAGACCCCATATCAGTCCCATAGCCTTAATGATGAGAGCTAGACCCCATATCAGTCCCATAGCCTTAATGTGAGAGCTAGACCCCATATCGGTCCCATAGCCTTAATGATGAGAGCTAGACCCCATATCAGTCCCATAGCCTTAATGTGAGAGCTAGACCCCATATCAGTCCCATAGCCTTAATGTGAGAGCTAGACCCCATATCGGTCCCATAGCCTTAATGATGAGAGCTAGACCCCATATCAGTCCCATAGCCTTAATGTGAGAGCTAGACCCCATATCGGTCCCATAGCCCTAATGTGAGAGCTAGACCCCATATCAGTCCCATAGCCTTAATGATGAGAGCTAGACCCCATATCAGTCCCATAGCCTTAATGTGAGAGCTAGACCCCATATCGGTCCCATAGCCCTAATGTGAGAGCTAGACCCCATATCAGTCCCATAGCCTTAATGTGAGAGCTAGACCCCATATCAGTCCCATAGCCTTAATGTGAGAGCTAGACCCCATATCGGTCCCATAGACTTAATGTGAGAGCTAGACCCCATATCGGTCCCATAGCCTTAAAGTGAGAGCTAGACCCCATATCGGTCCCATAGCCTTAATGTGAGAGCTAGACCCCATATCGGTCCCATAGCCTTAAAGTGAGAGCTAGACCCCATATCGGTCCCATAGCCTTAATGTGAGAGCTAGACCCCATATCGGTCCCATAGCCTTAAAGAGCTAGACCCCATATCGGTCCCATAGCCTTAAAGAGCTAGACCCCATATCGGTCCCATAGCCTTAAAGAGCTAGACCCCATATCGGTCCCATAGCCTTAATGATGAGAGCTAGACCCCATATCAGTCCCATAGCCTTAATGTGAGAGCTAGACCCCATATCAGTCCCATAGCCTTAATGTGAGAGCTAGACCCCATATCGGTCCCATAGCCTTAATGTGAGAGCTAGACCCCATATCAGTCCCATAGCCTTAATGCAGGGTAGAATTAGAATTAGGGCTATGGATTATAGGAGAATGGCTGGACACGTACTCCGACTGCCAAGAGAGAGCCCGGCAAGTGTGGCAATGGACTGGATACCAGAAGGTAGAAAGAGGAAGAGAGGGAGGCCAAAGAAGACATGGAGACAGACAGCCAAGGACGACCTAAGCCAGATGGGTGTCAGCTGGCACGGAGCAAGAAGGGTCGCCAGAGACCGGAGTAAATGGAGAGGACTCGTCGCCCAATGTTCCAATAGGAACGGGAGGAACTAAGTCTAAGTCTATGGACCAGAGCTAAGTGTCTCTTTGCATTCGTCTCAATGACATAATTAGTTTTTTTTTTGTTCAGTTTCTCATCTAGTTCTTTCCTGCTCTTCATGTGGACGGATGGTAAACAGATGGTAGCTACAGTACAAACACACACAGACGATGAGAGCTGATTCACTGTCAACGTGCCTGTCATGTGTGACTCATGTTGTGTTCGAAAAGCGGAGACCATGCACAGACATATAGGCCTACTGTACAGTGTCTGTCTGTCGGAGTGACTGTCTGTCTGTCTCTCTCTCTCTCTCTCTCTCTCTCTCTCTGGACGCACGCACGCACGCACGCACGCACGCACGCACGCACGCACGCACGCACGCACACACACACACACACACACACACACACACACCTCTATTGGATTTTGGTGGAGGCACTTTTTTTCTTTTTAAATGCCCTTCCCGTATTGTTTTCAGAAAGTTAATTCTCCCCTTGCCTGTTACCTCCTCTTAAATGAAAGCGTTTGCCAGAGGGAAGGAAAGCCATTCCTCAAAGGCACACGTACGTCTATAGCTGTAGAATCATTTGTTCTGGAAATGAACACTAATTTCCAATGCAGCAGATAAGACAAACATATTGGGGGGGGAGGGAACAGAGGAAAGACAGAGGGACAGGGGGGGGGAGGGAACAGAGGAAAGACAGAGGGACAGGGGGGGGTGTCATCATTCAGCAGCCATGGGCCGTAAGACAAACACATATTGGGGGGGAGGGAACAGAGGAAAGACAGAGGGACAGGGGGGGTGTCATCATTCAGCAGCCATGGGCCGTAAGACAAACACATATTGGGGGGGGGGGGGGAGGGAACAGAGGAAAGACAGAGGGACAGGGGGGGGTGTCATCATTCAGCAGCCATGGGCCGTAAGACAAACACATATTGGGGGGGGGGGAGGGAACAGAGGAAAGACAGAGGGACAGGGGGGTGTCATCATTCAGCAGCCATGGGCCGTAAGACAAACACATATTGGGGGGGGAGGGAACAGAGGAAAGACAGAGGGACAGGGGGGGTGTCATCATATTGGGGGGGGAGGGAACAGAGGAAAGACAGAGGGAAAGGGGGGGTGTCATCATATTGGGGGGGAGGGAACAGAGGAAAGACAGAGGGAAAGGGGGGGGTGTCATCATATTGGTGGGGAGAGAACAGAGGAAAGACAGAGGGACAGGGGGGGTGTCATCATATTGGGGGGGAGGGAACAGAGGAAAGACAGAGGGACAGGGGGGGTGTCATCATTCAGCAGCCATGGGCCGTAAGACAAACACATATTGGGGGGGGGGGGAGGGAACAGAGGAAAGACAGAGGGACAGGGGGGGGTGTCATCATATTGGGGGGGAGAGAACAGAGGAAAGACAGAGGGACAGGGGGGGAGGGAACAGAGGAAAGACAGAGGGACAGGGGGGGGGAGGGAACAGAGGAAAGACAGAGGGACAGGGGGGGTGTCATCATTCAGCAGCCATGGGCCGTAAGACAAACACATATTGGGGGGGAGGGAACAGAGGAAAGACAGAGGGACAGGGGGGGTGTCATCATTCAGCAGCCATGGGCCGTAAGACAAACACATATTGGGGGGGGAGGGAACAGAGGAAAGACAGAGGGACAGGGGGGGGTGTCATCATATTGGGGGGGAGAGAACAGAGGAAAGACAGAGGGAAAGGGGGGGGTGTCATCATATTGGGGGGGGAGGGAACAGAGGAAAGACAGAGGGAAAGGGGGGGTGTCATCATATTGGGGGGGAGGGAACAGAGGAAAGACAGAGGGAAAGGGGGGGGTGTCATCATATTGGGGGGGGAGGGAACAGAGGTTAAGACAGAGGGAAAGGGGGGTGTCATCAGCCATGGGCCGTATAAATCCTCCGCCACTTGTTCCCGTTCTGCTGACGGCGAGGCCGGGCCTTGTAAAGCAGCTCCAAGCACAGACATGCTTTATGTTCCCCATTACACTGACTAATTGAATATTTGTCTATTTCTAATGAGGTGGGCTGCCCCTAGAGTGTGTACTGCGTGTGTGTGCGTCTGTCTGTATGTGTGTGTGTGTGTGTGTGTGTGTATGTGAGTGTGTGTTGTTGTTTGTGATTGTTTGTGTGCTTGCCTGCGTGCATAATGTGTTTGTGCATACACAGTAAAGGTCCCTGCACACAGAGCGCGTTTTTCGGATTTGTAGCGGCTTTTCTCCAATCGGTTTTCCGAAAAACGCGCCCAGTGTGCAACCACCTTAACTCCCTCAGTGTCAATTGAGCTCTGAAAAGTGTACTTAAAATAGAACCACATCGATTTGGTTGCATTTGTATGATTTCGGAGTTACAAATGAATTCATTAGTTTAATTAAGTGGCGTGCCTTTTTTCTCATGGGATTGTATGACACGATCGAGGCAGAAGTGGCTCAGAGTAGCCGGTAGAGAAGCTGTATTCCCAGTTCGATCCCCCAGAGTTAGTGTCACAGTGTCCTTTATTTGGGCATGACGCTGAAGCCCAAATTGCTCCCCGAAGTGCAGGTTGGTGCCTTGCATGGTTTCCTCCACCATCGGTGTATGAATGTGTGTGTGGATGAGTGCATGTAATGCACAATCTATGTAGAGCTTTGTATATAAGCGCTATATATATATATATGCACCATTTACACAATTTCAGACATAACTAGATACTGTAACATAGACAGCCAGTTCCTATCAGAGATATCCGAGTGAATTGGAGTGATTTTCTACTGATATTGATGTATATGCACTTTGTCCTCGGTAGAGCAGAGACACCAACTGTATTATTAATTTACAGCCACGGTGACATAATAAACACATTTATGGCTGATCTGATAGGAGTCATATATGACGGGCAGGGCTCAAATCTGTCTGGCTGCTCAGAGAATGTGTCAATATATCATGCAGTCTTAAAGAGGCACTATGTAACCTATTTTTTACTGAATAAACTGTAATTTTGTCTAATCTGTATGTTAGAGTATGTTAATGCAATATAATTTATACAATCTGTGTATGGTAGAGTGTGTTAATACAATATAACTTGTACAATAGAAAGTTAGAAAAGGAAACAATACATATAGTGCAGCTTTAACTGGAAGAAACCTCGAGCAGAAATAGACTATAACACGGGTGTAATATTTAACATACTGATCTGTGCTCAGCGTCATATAAAATTTCATAACTTCTTAACGTCTTAAACAAGGGAGATGCAGCTGAACTCAAATACCACTGACATTGTGTGGTAGATCATGTTTATTTGATTTTCCAAATCATTCTTATACATAATGTCTTTCCTTCAGATCTATAATTTCAACAGAAATCAAAAGGTACATATGCCTCTCTACACACTAAAGAAAACAATAAGAAAAAAGTACAACAGTAAGAGTATCATATATCGTACATAAATACCCCATAACATTATTTCTATAACATTTTATACCGTTGATAGTTTCATCATCATCATCATCATTACCACAAGGCCACAAGTTCACAACGCGTCACAGCGCGTTGTGAGCTTGTAGATCTGCTATTTTCAGCATGCAACGTACAATGACTTATATTGGATCTCTTGTCCACTAGTCCCTTAACATGTTAGTCTAGTTTTAATTTGTTGACAAAATTGTCACTATATTTAGTCTTAGTGTTAGTCATCATAGCTTAGCTTTCATTTAGTTTCCAGTTAGTTTTCATCAGTGGTAAAAGGTAATCAACAGACATTTTTCGTCATAGTTTTACTCGACAAAATCAACACTGGTAGAATCTGCTTCGGGTCTTAAAGGGACATTCCACTCATTTGTCATTATTATACCTTAAAGCGTCACAAAGATGTACTTCATAATGTTAATGCATTTTTTTCAGAGCTCCAGTTCTAGGCAACACAGAATGGGGGGGACTTTGGGTTTTATTATTTCCACACAAAAACTCTAAGGTATATTAATGACATGGTAAAATGTTGAAAATGAGTGGTATTTCCACTCAACTGGCCCCCGTAAAATCTGAATCCCCCACCCACCCCTGTTTCCCCTCACTGTATATGTTTCTTTTCCCTTTTTACCTCCTATGATGATTTATTTTTGACTATATAGTTGTGTATATTCGTACGTCTCTAAATGTTTTGATGAATTGAAAATGGTGGGTCCTATTGTAAACAAGTGTAATGTAGTGTGTGTAGAGTGTCCTCCACTCACTGTTAACAGTTTTTGTATTGAGTTGTACTTGAAATGTACTGTAATTCTGCAAACTGTTGTAGTGTTGTAATTCTGCAATTCTACATTAAACTGTTAATAAATCAATCAATCAATCAATCAATCAATCCCCTTTAACGGGTTAATCTATAGATCTAAACCCTGATATTATAACAACAACCATTGCCATTAACATGGTCAGTAATATCATCAGGTTATTAATGTTAACATTATTACCATTATTGATTGATCAAGATGCTCTATCAATCTATGATTTATCATCATCATCATAAAAGTATCGTCTTTGTCTTCATCATCATCATCATCATCATCATCATCATCATCATCATGTCTATATGGTACATTGTCCAGAGTTAGACTGTTCTAGGTAAGATCTTCAGAGTACCATTAAGAAGACCAGTGTAAAAGATTGGAAAGAGTGTGTCAGTGAACCTGTGTGTGAAGGTGTGTATGTGTGTGTTAGTATCAGGATCACAGAATGACAGCTTTCCTTCATTCCAGTCCAGCTGGACTCTGATCCTCTGAGGCTTCTGCTTCACTGAGAGATCAGTGGTCTGAGACCCTGGTCTGGAGAATGCTGTGTATTTACCGTCCCATAATGACCTCATTCTCCAGGATGGACCCGCTGTGTCTCCCTTCCTCTGGTACGACTCTGCTAAAACACCTACAGCCCAGAATGTATTGTCTCCAACCTCAACATCCCAGCTGTGACTCCCTGAGTTAAAGCCTTCAGAACCACGGACATAGGCATAGTGGTCAAATCTCTCTGGATTGTCAGGGAGCTTCTGTTTCTCTCCACATCTCACGCTGGTCAGATCATCAGACAGGATGAGCTTTGGATGTGCAGTGTTGGGATCCAGAATGACAGGCGTGTAGGAGACAATGTCCTTCATCTTGTCCCAGACTCTGAAGGTCAGGTTGCCCAGGTGTTTGGCCACGTCTATCAGTGCTCCTGAGACCGGCTGTGGGTCCTGCAGTGTGAGCTGGACTCTCTCCATCGTGGTCTTGAAGTTCTGCAGGAATGAGATGTGTTCAGCTGTCAGCTCCTCCTCTATGGCTCTGATTGTGTGTGAAATGGTTGATATGTCTCTGTTCAGACCTGTGATCTTCTCCTTCATCATCTGACTCTTCTGCTGCTCTTCCTCCCTCAGTTCAGTGGTCCTGGCCTCCTCTTCATCCTGTAGAAACTGATGAAGCTTCTTAAACTGTTCCTTCATCTGCGTCTCTGTGTGTCTGGTCTGGAACGTAATGTGTTCTGCTGTTTGGTCATAGCTTGTTTTCACTTTATTGAAGACCTCCAGTTTGTCCTGTAAAGGCTTCAGTAATTTCTGGACTTCCGCCTTGTGATCCAGAGCAGCTTCATCGATGGGTCTGAAACTGTGTTTGGCGTGTTTTTCTGAATGAAGACAAACAAAACACACTGGCTGTTGACAATCCAGACAGAACAGTTTGAGTTTCTCAGCATGCAGAGGGCAGAGATCCTCGGAGCCTGATGAAGCTCTCTGATGTCTCTCCTGTGTGAAGGCCTCACACAGGTTCTTCAGAACCAGGTTACGAGGCGGACAATCCGTCGAAGATATTTCCTTACAAACTGGACATTGCTTTATTCTCTTCTCTTGCCACCAGTCCTGCAGGCAGGATTTACAGAAACTGTGGCTACAGGACAGCAAAACAGGATCTTTAAAGACGTTGAGACACACAGGACAGGAAATGTCATCTTCCGAAAGAGACACATTGGCAGCCATTTTGCCTCTTCAGTAAAGCTACACTCCGCTCAAGACAGGAAATCCAGCCAGTCAGTTGTGGTAACACTCTAGAATGTTCCCTGAAGTTTACTTTCGCAGTGAATCGTGCAGGCTCTTGTTAAAGTCCATTCATCTGACAGAGTCAGCAGCAGGTTGTTACAGTGGTCTGGGTCACTATTCCCTCCTGTAGCTGTGGATGGAAAGACAGTCTGTCCTCCTCACTGGAAGTTGTGCGTTTGATCCAAAGTGCAGTCTTACCGTCTCACATGAGTCAGGCAAGGGGTGGAGCTTTGACAAACCTGTTGCAAATTTCATGCACACACACGCACTGTGTGCCTGATTCAGTTATGCACCACACAAACTGAATTGGTTGAATGTAGTAAAGTCAGGACAGTCATCTATCTATTATAAAGTATAGACAAGACAAATAGACAACGTATAGGGAACAAGAGAGTGAACAGAATGGGAAAGTTTGATTTTTTTATTGTGTCAGTGTGGAATTTGGCCATTCAAATCTCATTAACCCTTGTACACATCAACAGAGACAGCTGCTTCCAGTCACCTGCCTGCTCTTCATGAGCAGTTAAGGGTTCTGTGTCGTATACACATCACAAAATGTGTATAATTGATTTCACATTTTGGATGCAAGCTCCTGCCCCTCTCTGTTGTTTTGTGTGTGGTGCATGAGATGACATTGGTTTGGTGTTCTCCTGTGGAACCATTTCGGAGGTTTGGTCCAGGAGGCAGACACCCTAAGTTTACTAATAATAATAATACCATACAGCCATACAACAATATACAAACAGTTAATACAAAACACAGTTAAAAGCACTAGCAAAACATATATAGTACAGCTTGCAGCACAAAACAGAGGACAGCCATAAGCCTGCCTAAACAGGTGGGTTTTGAGGTGGGTTTGAAATGTGGTGATTGAGTCCATGTTTCTGATATCAGGGGGGAAGGAGTTCCAGAGGTTTAAAAACGACTACAGGGGCTGCCTGTCTAAGGTAACGTGGGAGTTTATTCCAGGTCGTATAAGAGCCGGTTCTTAAAGACGTACGCAAGGGAAGCAGCTTTCAAGACCTGTGGAGGGGCATTCCATACCTTTTTGGTTTTTGACTCACGGATAGTTTGACACAAAAATGTGGAAATTCAAGCTGGGCTGAGAACTGAAGTTCCCCCCCGCGGGATGGAAGGATCAAGGAATGCCCTTCCACAGGTCTGGAGAGCTGACCAAGATGTCACGAAGTGACTTTGGTCACTTATTGTTTTTGTGTTTTTAAGGGACCAAGAAGTCACAAAGTGACTTTGGTCACTTATTGTTTTTGTGTTTTTAAGGGACCAAGAAGTCACAAAGTGACTTTTGTCACTTATTGTTTTTGTGTTTTTAAGGGACCAAGAAGTCACAAAGTGACTTTGGTCACTTATTGTTTTTGTGTTTTTTTTCTTCTTCTTCTTCTCCTTCCGCCAAAAATAGCAGTTCTGACTGAACCGTGCAGTCGGTTTTCGTGAAACGCAGGAATCTGGAAGAGGTCCATGCCAAACGGTGACTATGCGAAGCCCATGACCATTGGCCAAAGGGTGGCGCTATAGCACTCAATTGAAAATGCAAACTTTGAATGTGCATATCTCATGAACCATTTGACCGTTGGCAATGACACTTTGATACACATATGTGTCTCCTCATGCCGAACAACTTTCGTGTTCTGACTTTTGACCTCTGACCTTTAGATCACCTGCCATTTTGAATTATATGAGAAACAGTTAAAATGTCTCTCCTCCCAGGATCTTTGATCAAAATGGACAAAAACGTCTACACGTGAACTTTGGACCTATACGGACAATAAAAAGTAGTAATTTATTTTTAAGTGAAAATATTAAGTTTGTATGAGCCAATGAAAATTGCTGGTTTGTGAAAGTTCTTCTTCTGCCTCTAATACATACATGCAGTGTCATGTCACTTTACAGTATAGTAGAGGGTCATGCCAAATAGCACTAGAAGCAGTCTTACTCCAATTGGCCAAAGGGGGGCGCTATAGAATTTCTTTGAAAATTGAACCTTTGAACAGTCATAACTCATGCTTTGTTTGGCCAAAATTCATGGCACTTGTTTCCACATGTTCCTTACTTTGACAAGTAAGCTCCGCCTAAGATTTTCCACCATTTTGAGCAGCTTGAAAAATGCGTATACCTGATTTTCTGCCCTGATTTTTGAGCAACTTGCGTGAAACGTTGTACACACAATCTATGGACCATTAACTGAAATTCCAGTTGAAGAGAAGTCTGTACATGAACACATGAACAGCACACACACTGTAGAAATTGATAATGACATGCCCAAAACGAGGACACATACAAAAACACTGAATGATGTTACTGTTTACAACGAGAAAACTGACTGTGTCTGGATAGCTCAGTCAGTAGAGCTCTTGCCTTGGCAGCACAAGGTCATGGGTTCAAATCCGGGCACCGCCAACTCAGCCCATGATTCTTATTTGTGGATATTGTTCTTATTGCATATGGTCTTCTTTCTTGGTCCCGCCTTATCGCTGCTTGCAGCTATATTTTATTTAAAAAATCAGATTTACTTACCATAGGCCTATACTGCCTGTATGGTTTGTGATGGAAGACTATACTAGTTTTTATCTGTTGATGAAATTGTACATTTATTTAGTCTTATTTTTTTTTTTGCTTTTATTTCGTTTTGCCAGTGAAAAAAATGTAGTCGACGAACATTTATCATAGTTCAAATGGACACAATGACTCTCCTGTATAGTAGCAACACATAGCCTATAGCACGTTGCAAAAATAGCAACACGTGCTATTTTTGCTATGTTTGTCCAAAAGTGCCCTCTTGCAGGATTTCCGCCCCTGCCCCTCTAACACTCTCTGTCTCTGCACGTCCCTGCTCCTAAGGCCTCACTCACACTGTTGCAACATGCATACAACATTTGTCTTGTGTCTTGTCCGTGTTTAATGGCCGCCCCAATGCATTTCCAATGGAAGTCACATGGTTTGACAAAACATTTTTGTTTGATGGCTGTGTTGTGCCTCCCTCCCCCGCATCAAACAAACATGTTTTGTCAAACCATGTGACTTCCATTGGGAATGCATTGGGGCGGCCATTAAACACGGACAAGACACAAGACAAATGGTGTATGCATGTTGCAACAGTGTGAGTGAGGCCTAAGCTTCAACAACAGCAGCCACATCAGACACACTGTAGTGTAGATCCACTGTAGTGTAGATCCACTGTAGTGTAGATCCACTGTAGTGTAGATCCACTGTAGTGTAGATCCACATCATCATCTTCAATTGTGTTCCTTCCTTGTTACAACTTCACTGCCTTCAGCGGCAGATACAACTCAAGTCAACATACACACAGTACATTCACTTCAGCCTTCAATTCCAGGGCCAGAAACAGTCACTGAACATCAGCCACCCAGTTATTGACTCAACAAACTCGAAATTGTGCATGGGGTGATGTAAGGATGTTTCTAAAACGGATGCTGTGAAAATAGCCGCTCTAGAAGCTCACAACACTGCACGGATCGACTCATTTTGTGCGCTTGTAGATCTGCTATTTCCACTAGTTTGGGTCTCCGGGATAACGTCTAATCTCTCTGTGATAGTTGGCCGAACAGTCAAGGCTCCAAAAAGAGTCCAAAGACAGTCAAAGAGTCCAAGAATGCCCTTTTGGGGGTTTTATTCACCAAAACCGTGCACCTTTTCCTCGGCAAAGACGAAAAATAAGATTGGCCAAAATAACAGTTCAAACACACTTGAAGACAACACTAAGGAACAACAGCTACTGTAAACAGACGATAAGCTGTAACAGGCCATACTCTTACTTTCCAAAGGGCCCTGGCAGCTCTCACTCAGTTACCTGGGTAACTTATACAATAGAAAGGTAGAAAGGGAAAGTAACATATAGTGCAGCTTTAACTGGAAGAAACCTCGGGCAGAAATATAGACTCCATAAAACGTGTGTAATATTTAACATACTGACCTGTGCTCAGCGTCATATCAAATGTCATAACCTCTTAGCGTCTTAAACGTGGGAGTCAATATTGTTGCAACTGAACTCAAATACCACCGACATCGTGTGGTAGATCATGTTTATTTGATTTTTCCAAATCATTCTTATACATAATGTCTTTCCTTCAGATCTATAATTTCAACAGAAATCAAAAGGTACATATATGCCTCTCTACACACTAAAGAAAACAATAAGGAAAAAGTACAACAGTAAGAGTATCATATATCGTACATAAATACCCCATAACATTATTTCTATAACATTTTATACCGTTGATAGTTTCATCATCATCATCATCATTACCACAAGGCCACAAGTTCACAACGCGTCACAGCGCGTTGTGAGCTTGTAGATCTGCTATTTTCAGCATGCAACGTACAATGACTTATATTGGATCTCTTGTCCACTAGTCCCTTAACATGTTAGTCTAGTTTTAATTTGTTGACAAAATTGTCACTGTATTTAGTCTTAGTGTTAGTCATCATAGCTTAGTTTTCATTTAGTTTTCATCAGTCGTAAAGGGTAATCAACAGACATTTTTCGTCATAGTTTATCTCGACAAAATCAACACTGGTAGAATCTGCTTCAGGTCTTAAAGGGACATTCCACTCATTTGTCATTATTATACCTTAGAGCGTCGCAAAGATGTACTTCATAATGTTATTTATTTTTTCAGAGCTCCAGTTCTAGGCAACACAGAATGGGGGGACTTTGAGTTTTATTATTTCCACACAACAACAAGGTATATTAATGACATGGTAAAATGTTGAAAATTAGTGGTATTCCCACTCAACTGGCCCCCGTAAAATCTGAATCCCCCACCCACCCCTGTTGAAAATGGTGGGTCCTATTGTAAACAAGTGTAATGTAGTGTGTGTAGAGTGTTGTCCACTCACTGTTAACAGTTTTTGTATTGAGTTGTACTTGAAATGTACTGTAATTCTGCAAACTGTTGTACTGTTGTAATTCTGCAATTCTACATTACACTGTTAATAAATCAATCAATCCCCTTTAACGGGTTAATCTATAGAACTAAACCCCGACATTATAACAACAACCATTGCCATTAACATGGTCAGTAATATCATCAGGTTATTAATGTTAACATTATTACCATTATTGATTGATCAAGATGCTCTATCAGTCTATCATTATCATCATCATATAATTATCGTCTTTGTCTTCATCATCATCATCATCATCATCATCATCATCATCATCATCATCATCATCATCATCATCATCATCATCATGTCTATGGTACATTGTCCAGAGTTAGACTGTTCTAGGTAAGATCTTCAGAGTACCAAGAAGACCAAGGAATGGAAAGAGTGTGTCAGTGAACCTGTGTGTGAAGGTGTGTATGTGTGTGTTAGTATCAGGATCACAGAATGACAGCTTTCCTTCATTCCAGTCCAGCTGGACTCTGATCCTCTGAGGCTTCTGCTTCACTGAGAGATCAGTGGATGACCCTGGTCTGGAGAATGCTATGTATTTACCGTCATCTAACCTTATTCTCCAGGATGGACCCGCTGTGGTTCCCTTCCTCTGGTACGACTCTGCTAACACACCTACATCCCAGACTGTATTGTCTCCAACCTCAATATCCCAGCTGTGACTCCCAGAGTTAAAGCCTTCAGAACCCAGGACATAGTTATAGTGGTCAAATCTCTCTGGATTGTCAGGGAGCTTCTGTTTCTTTCCATGTCTCACGCTGGTCAGATCATCAGACAGGATGAGCTTTGGATGTGCAGTGTTGGGATTCAGAATGACAGGAGTGTAGGAGACAATGTCCTTCATCTTGTCCCAGACCATGAAGGTCAGGTTGCCCAGGTGTTTGGCCACGTCTATCAGTGCTCCTGAGACCGGCTGTGGGTCCTGCAGTGTGAGCTGGACTCTCTCCATCGTGGTCTTGAAGTTCTGCAGGAATGAGATGTGTTCAGCTGTCAGCTCCTCCTCTATGGCTCTGATTGTGTGTGAAATGGTTGATATGTCTCTGTTCAGACCTGTGATCTTCTCCTTCATCATCTGACTCTTCTGCTGCTCTTCATCCCTCAGTTCAGTGATCCTGGCCTCCTCTTCATCCTGTAGAAACTGATGAAGCTTCTTAAACTGTTCCTTCATCTGCGTCTCTGTGTGTCTGGTCTGGAACGTAATGTGTTCTGCTGTTTGGTCATAGCTTGTTTTCACTTTATTGAAGACCTCCAGTTTGTCCTGTAAAGGCTTCAGTAATTTCTGGACTTCCACCTTGTGATCCAGAGCAGCTTCATCGATGGGTCTGAAACTGTGTTTGGCGTGTTTTTCTGAATGAAGACAAACAAAACACACTGACTGTTGACAATCCAGACAGAACAGTTTGAGTTTCTCAGCATGCAGAGTGCAGAGATCCTCGGAGCCTGATGAAGCTCTCTGATGTCTCTCCTGTGTGAAGGCCTCACACAGGTTCTTCAGAACCAGGTTACGAGGCGGACGATCCGTCGAAGATATTTCCTTACAAACTGGACATTGCTTTATTCTCTTCTCTTGCCACCAGTTCTGCAGGCAGGATTTACAGAAATTGTGGCTACAGGACAGCAAAACAGGATCTTTAAAGACGTTGAGACACACAGGACAGGAAAAGTCCTCTTCCGAAAGAGACACATTGGCAGCCATTTTGCCTTTTCAGTAAAGCTACACACACTCTGCTCAAGACAGGAAATCCAGCCAGTCAGTTGTGGTAACACTCTGTCTTCTAGAATGTTCCCTGAAGTTTACTTTCGCAGTGAATCGTGCAGGCTCTTGTTAAAGTCCATTCATCTGACAGCGTCAGCAGCAGGTTGTTACAGTGGTCTGGGTCACTATTCCCTCCTGTAGCTGTGGATGGAAAGACAGTCTGTCCTCCTCACTGGAAGTTGTGTGTTTGATCCAAAGTGCAATCTTACCGTCTCACATGAGTCAGGCAAGGGGTGGAGCTTTGACAGACCTGTTGCAAAGTTCATGCACACACACGCACTGTGTGCCTGATTCAGTGTGCACCACACAAACTGAATTGGTTGAATGTATTAAAGTCAGGACAGTCATCTATCTATTATAAAGTATAGACAAGACAGATAGACGACGTATAGGGAACAAGAGAGTGAACAGAATGGGAAAAGTTTGATTTTTTTATTGTGTCAGTGTGGAATTTGACCATTCCAATCTCATTAACCCTTGTACACATCAACAGAGACAGCTGCTTCCAGTCACCTGCCTGCTCTTCATGAGCAGTTAACCATTTTGGGCGGGAACCCCTTTTGGTGTTTTAACTAAGCATTATATAATACTTTAGCCATTGAAAAATAGCAGATCTACAAGCTCATAGCGCACCACCGAGTGGCGCGCTACGAGCTTGTAGGTCTGCTATTTTTGAAAAATCGTGAAAATGCGGCACACATCTTTGAATATATATTCTTTCAGAAGACGTTTTATTTATTTCAACGTCTGGCCTAATGGGTTAAGGGTTCCGTGTCGTATACACATCACAAAATGTGTATAATTGATTTCACATTTTGGATGCAAGCTCCTGCCCCTCTCTGTTGTTTTGTGTGTGGTGCATGAGATGACATTGGTTTGGTGTTAATTTATTTTTAAAATCAGATTTACTTGCCATAGGCCTACTGCCTGTATGGTTTGTGATGGAAGTGTCACGTGTGCGGGGCAGGAGGGTAGGACCCAAGTGCAGACAGCAAGGCAGAGGCAGAAGATCTCAAATGCAACAGATGTATTTACAAATACTCAAGGAACAGAACACACCGAGACTTACAATAATAATCGGACAAGGAACTGACAGAACAGGGGAGTATATAAAGGCAGGGAAAAACAGGACACAGGTGAACACAACTGACAATCAACAATAGGATAGGCTAACAGGCAAACAGAACACAGGTGACTAGGGTTACACTAATACAGGGAGGTGAGACAAGGCAGGTGACAGCAAACAAGGCAGACAGGAAACACAGGAACAAGACTACAAAATAAGAGTACACACGTGTAGAGAAAACTCAAACTGGACCCAAGGAAAACACATACTTCAAAATCACAAGAACACAACAGAAAACATAACACAAAATTGTCAACATATGTCACGAACCGTGACAGTGCCTCGCCCTCAAGGGATGGCTTCCAGACATCCCTTAACATAGTCCAGAATATTGAGCAGGGCGGGCGGAGGGGGCCTGGAGGAGGGACCAAGAAAAGGGGGTCTGGCGGCATGGACCCCACGTGGGCATGGTGGTCGTACTGGGCTGACAACAGGCAGAGGGCCAGGGGGGTGGACTAGGGCTGAGCAGGTGATGTCAGGTGGGCGGCCTGGAGGCTTGTGCGTCTGTGTGTGTGTGTGTGTGTGTGTGTGTGTGTGTGTGTGTGTGTGTGTGTGTGTGTGTGTGTGTGTGTGTGAGTGAGAGTGTGTGTGGTTGTTTGTGATTGTTTGTGTGCGTGCCTGCGTGCATAATGTGTTTGTGCATACACAGTAAAGGTCCCTGCACACAGAGCGCATCTTTCGGATTTTTAGCGGTTTTCCGAAAAACGCGCCCAGTGTGCAACCACCTTAACTCCATCAGTGTCAATTGAGCTCTGAAAAGTGTACTTAAAATAGAACCAAATCGATTTGGTTGCATTTGTATGATTTCGGAGTTACAAATGAATTAATTAGTTTAATTAAGTGGCGTGCCACCTCATGGCCCATTTTTTTTCTTGGGATTGTATGACACGATCGAGGCAGGAGTGGCTCAGAGTAGCCGGTAGAGAAGCTGGACTCCCAGTTCGATCCCCCAGAGTTAGTGTCACAGTGTCCTTTATTTGGGCATGACGCTGAAGCCCAAATTGCTCCCCGAAGTGCAGGTTGGTGCCTTGCATGGTTTCCTCCACTGTATGAATGTGTGTGTGGATGAGTGAATGTAATGCACAATCTATGTAGAGCTTTGTATATAAGCGCTATATATATATATATATGCACCATTTACACCATTTCAGACATAACTAGATACTGTAACATAGACAGCCAGTTCCTATCAGAGATATCCGAGTGAATTGGAGTGATTTTCTACTGATATTGATGTATATGCACTTTGTCCTCGGTAGAGCAGAGACACCAACTGTATTATTAATTTACAGCCACGCCCACGGTGACATAATAAACACATTTATGGCTGATCTGATAGGAGTCATATAGGAGTCTGTAATTTTGTCTAATCTGTATGTTAGAGTATGTTAATGCAATATAACTTATACAATCTGTGTATGGTAGAGTGTGTTAATACAATATAACTTGTACAATAGAAAGTTAGAAAAGGAAACAATACATATAGTGCAGCTTTAACTGGAAGAAACCTCGGGCAGAAATAGACTATAACACGGGTGTAATATTTAACATACTGACGTGTGCTCAGCGTCATATAAAATTTCATAACTTCTTAACGTCTTAAACAAGGGAGATGCAACTGAACTCAAATAACACCGACATTGTGTGGTAGATCATGTTTATTTGATTTTCCAAATCATTCTTATACATAATGTCTTTCCTTCAGATCTATAATTTCAACAGAAATCAAAAGGTACATATGCCTCTCTACACACTAAAGAAAACAATAAGGAAAAAGTACAACAGTATAAGAGTATCATATATCGTACATAAATACCCCATAACATTATTTCTATATACATTTTATACTGTCGATAGTTTCATCATCATCATCATCATCATCATCATCATCATCATCATCATGTCTAACTATGTCATCCACAGTTGACCTTCCCTGGTATCATCCTAAGAGGGATGTTGGACTGACCAGTGCAAATGAATGGAAAGAGTGTGTGTGTGTGTGTGTGTGTGTGTGTGTGTGTGTGTGTGTGTGTGTGTGTGTGTGTGTGTGTATCAGGGTCACAGAATGACAGCTTTCCTCTGCTTGACTCTGATTAGGCATGCACCGAATGGGAAATTCTTTGCCGAAAACCTAATACCGAATATAGGAAACAATTGGCCGCAAACCGAATATACCCGAATATGATTAATATTATATATCATTAATGTTTTTTTACCAGTTTTTGTACCGTTGCTGTCATGGCCGTACCTTTGTTGTAGAGCTACGTGATAATGGCAAAAGACATGATTACATTTTGATCACGTCATCACAACAAAATGAAAGGTAACCCCGGTCCTTTGACTATTCAGTTTCGGCTCTAAAATCAACCGAACTGAATACCGCCGAATGTGCATTTTAGCCACTATTCAGCTGAATAGTTTCAGTGGCTGAATATTGGGTGCATCCATAACTCTGATCCTCTGGGGTTTCTGCCTCACTGAGAGGAGAGTGGTCTCCGAGGAGGACATATTCACCTTTATGAAACTGTATTAGCCATAGTGTTGAGCTCCACTGGAGACCCTCCTCTGGAAAGACTCTGCTAACACACCCACAGTTGCCAGTTTGTCGCCCCCTTACAACTTCCTCAAGCCCCCCTTCAGTGGAACTGGTTAAATCCGGGCCTGCTGTGCTGTGAGCTTGTACATCTGCTATTTTTGAACACTTTTCAAATAAATCTTGAAAGTGTGAGAATTACTGATATAGAAGGCATTTGTAGAATGAATCCAGTGTTGTTTTTGGCAACACATTTCTATTTTAGTTTTAGTCATAGTCTTCGGATTGAAACTTCATTTGGTTTTATTAGTCACATTTTAGTCAACTGGAATATTTTAGTGTTAGTCTAGTTTTAGTAAATGTCATGCGGTTTTAGTTGACTAAATCAATTTTTTTGTTTACACTTGCTGAAAATAGCAGATCTACAAGTTCACAACGCGTCACAGCGTGACGCGTTGTTAACTTGTAGATCTGCTATTTTCAGCATGCAACATAAAATGACTTATATTGGATCTCTTGTCCACTAGTCCCATAACATTTAGTTAGTTTTACAATGTCATTATTATACCTTAGAGTGTCACAAAGATCTACTTCAAAATGTTAATGATTTTTGTCAGACCTCCAGTTCATTTCATACAACTCTAAGGTATATTAATGACATAGTAAAATGTTGAAAATGAGTGGTATTCCCCTTTAACAGGTTATACATCTAAACCCCGACATTATAACAACAACCATTGCCATTAACATGGTCAGTAATATCATCAGGTTATTAATGTTAACATTATTACCATTATTGATTGATCAAGATGCTCTATCAATCTATCATCATCATATAATTATCGTCTTCATCATCATCCTCATCATCATCATCATCATCATCTCTATGGTACATTGTCCAGAGTTAGACTGTTCTAGGTAAGATCTTCAGAGTACCACCACGACCAGTGTAAAAGAATGGAAAGAGTGTGTCAGTGAATCTGTGTGTGAAGGTGTGTATGTGTGTGTTAGTATCAGGATCACAGAATGACAGCTTTCCTTCATTCCAGTCCAGCTGGACTCTGATCCTCTGAGGCTTCTGCTTCACTGAGAGATCAGTGGATGACCCTGGTCTGGAGAATGCTATGTATTTACCGTCATCTAACCTTATTCTCCAGGATGGACCCGCTGTGGTTCCCTTCCTCTGGTACGACTCTGCTAACACACCTACATCCCAGACTGTATTGTCTCCAACCTCAATATCCCAGCTGTGACTCCCAGAGTTAAAGCCTTCAGAACCATAGACACAGACACAGTCAAACCTCTCTGGATTGTCAGGGAGCTTCTGTTTCTCTCCACATCTCACGCTGGTCAGATCATCAGACAGAATGAGCTGTGGATGTGCAGTGTTGGGATCCAGAATGACAGGAGTGTAGGAGACAATGTCCTTCATCTTGTCCCAGACTCTGAAGGCCAGGTTGCCCAGGTGTTTGGCCATGTCTATCAGTGCTCCTGAGACCGGCTGTGGGTCCTGCAGTGTGAGCTGGACTCTCTCCATCGTGGTCTTGAAGTTCTGCAGGAATGAGATGTGTTCAGCTGTCAGCTCCTCCTCTATGGCTCTGATTGTGTGTGAAATGGTTGATATGTCTCTGTTCAGACCCGTGATCTTCTCCTTCATCATCTGACTCTTCTGCTGCTCTTCATCCCTCAGTTCAGTGATCCTGGCCTCCTCTTCATCATGTAGAAACTGATGAAGCATCTTAAACTGTTCCTTCATCTGCGTCTCTGTGTGTCTGGTCTGGAACGTAATGTGTTCTGCTGTTTGGTCATAGCTTGTTTTCACTTCCTTGAAGACCTCCAGTTTGTCCTGTAAAGGCTTCAGTAATTTCTGGACTTCCGCCTTGTGATCCAGAGCAGCTTCATCGATGGGTCTGAAACTGTGTTTGGCGTGTTTTTCTGAATGAAGACAAACAAAACACACTGGCTGTTGACAATCCAGACAGAACAGTTTGAGTTTCTCAGCATGCAGAGTGCAGAGATCCTCGGAGCCTGATGAAGCTCTCTGATGTCTCTCCTGTGTGAAGGCCTCACACAGGTTCTTCAGAACCAGGTTACGAGGCGGACGATCCGTCGAAGATATTTCCTTACAAACTGGACATTGCTTTATTCTCTTCTCTTGCCACCAGTCCTGCAGGCAGGATTTACAGAAACTGTGGCTACAGGACAGCAAAACAGGATCTTTAAAGACGTTGAGACACACAGGGCAGGACAAGTCCTTTTCCGAAAAAGACACATTGGCAGCCATTTTGCCTTTTCAGTAAAGCTACAAACACTCTGCTCCAGACAGGAAATCCAGCCAGTCAGTTGTGGTAACACTCTGTCTTCTAGAATGTTCCCTGAAGTTTACTTTCGCAGTGAATCGTGCAGGCTATTGTTAAAGTCCATTCATCTGACAGCGTCAGCAGCAGGTTGTTACAGTGGTCTGGGTCACTATTCCCTCCTGTAGCTGTGGATGGAAAGACACTGGAAGTTGTGCGTTTGATCCAAAGTGCAGTCTTACCGTCTCACATGAGTCAGGCAAGGGGTGGAGCTTTGACAGACCTGTTGCAAAGTTCATGCACACACACGCACCGTGTGCCTGATTCAGTTATGCACCACACAAACTGAATTGGTTGAATGTATTAAAGTCAGGACAGTCATCTATCTATTATAAAGTATAGACAAGACAAATAGACGACGTATAGGGAACAAGAGAGTGAACAGAATGGGAAAAGTTAGATTTTTTTATTGTGTCAGTGTGGAATTTGACCATTCAAATCTCATTAACCCTTGTCCAGATCAACAGAGACAGCTGCTTCCAGTCACCTGCCTGCTCTTCATGAGCAGTTAACCATTTTGGGCGGGAACCCCTTTTGGTGTTTTAACTAAGCATTATATAATACTTTAGCCATTGAAAAATAGCAGATCTACAAACTCATAGCGCACCACCGAGTGGCGAGCTACGAGTTTGTAGGTCTGCTATTTTTGAAAAATCGTGAAAATGCGGCACACATCTTTGAATATATATTCTTTCAGAAGACGTTTTATTTATTTCAACGTCTGGCCTAAATGGGTTAAGGGTTCCGTGTCGTATACAAATCACAAAATGTGTATAATTGATTTCACATTTTGGATGACATTGGTTTGGTGTTAATTTATTTTTAAAATCAGATTTACTTGCCATAGGCCTACTGCCTGTATGGTTTGTGATGGAAGTGTCACGTGTGCGGGGCAGGAGGGTAGGACCCAAGTGCAGACAGCAAGGCAGAGGCAGAAGATCTCAAATGCAACAGATTTATTTAACAAATACTCAAGGAACAGAACACACCGAGACTTACAATAATAATCGGACAAGGAACTGACAGAACAGGGGAGTATATAAAGGCAGGGAAAAACAGGACACAGGTGAACACAACTGACAATCAACAATAGGATAGGCTAACAGGCAAACAGAACACAGGTGACTAGGGTTACACTAATACAGGGAGGTGAGACAAGGCAGGTGACAGCAAACAAGGCAGACAGGAAACACAGGAACAAGACTACAAAATAAGAGTACACACGTGTAGAGAAAACTCAAACTGGACCCAAGGAAAACACATACTTCAAAATCACAAGAACACAACAGAAAACATAACACAAAATTGTCAACATATGTCACGAACCGTGACAGTGCCTCGCCCTCAAGGGATGGCTTCCAGACATCCCTTAACATAGTCCAGAATATTGAGCAGGGCGGGCGGAGGGGGCCTGGAGGAGGGACCAAGAAAAGGGGGTCTGGCGGCATGGACCCCACGTGGGCATGGTGGTCGTACTGGGCTGACAACAGGCAGAGGGCCAGGGGGGTGGACTAGGGCTGAGCAGGTGATGTCAGGTGGGCGGCCTGGAGGCTTGTGCGTCTGTGTGTGTGTGTGTGTGTGTGTGTGTGTGTGTGTGTGTGTGTGTGTGTGTGTGTGTGTGTGTGTGTGTGTGTGTGTGAGTGAGAGTGTGTGTGGTTGTTTGTGATTGTTTGTGTGCGTGCCTGCGTGCATAATGTGTTTGTGCATACACAGTAAAGGTCCCTGCACACAGAGCGCATCTTTCGGATTTTTAGCGGTTTTCCGAAAAACGCGCCCAGTGTGCAACCACCTTAACTCCATCAGTGTCAATTGAGCTCTGAAAAGTGTACTTAAAATAGAACCAAATCGATTTGGTTGCATTTGTATGATTTCGGAGTTACAAATGAATTAATTAGTTTAATTAAGTGGCGTGCCACCTCATGGCCCATTTTTTTTCTTGGGATTGTATGACACGATCGAGGCAGGAGTGGCTCAGAGTAGCCGGTAGAGAAGCTGGACTCCCAGTTCGATCCCCCAGAGTTAGTGTCACAGTGTCCTTTATTTGGGCATGACGCTGAAGCCCAAATTGCTCCCCGAAGTGCAGGTTGGTGCCTTGCATGGTTTCCTCCACTGTATGAATGTGTGTGTGGATGAGTGAATGTAATGCACAATCTATGTAGAGCTTTGTATATAAGCGCTATATATATATATATATGCACCATTTACACCATTTCAGACATAACTAGATACTGTAACATAGACAGCCAGTTCCTATCAGAGATATCCGAGTGAATTGGAGTGATTTTCTACTGATATTGATGTATATGCACTTTGTCCTCGGTAGAGCAGAGACACCAACTGTATTATTAATTTACAGCCACGCCCACGGTGACATAATAAACACATTTATGGCTGATCTGATAGGAGTCATATAGGAGTCTGTAATTTTGTCTAATCTGTATGTTAGAGTATGTTAATGCAATATAACTTATACAATCTGTGTATGGTAGAGTGTGTTAATACAATATAACTTGTACAATAGAAAGTTAGAAAAGGAAACAATACATATAGTGCAGCTTTAACTGGAAGAAACCTCGGGCAGAAATAGACTATAACACGGGTGTAATATTTAACATACTGACGTGTGCTCAGCGTCATATAAAATTTCATAACTTCTTAACGTCTTAAACAAGGGAGATGCAACTGAACTCAAATAACACCGACATTGTGTGGTAGATCATGTTTATTTGATTTTCCAAATCATTCTTATACATAATGTCTTTCCTTCAGATCTATAATTTCAACAGAAATCAAAAGGTACATATGCCTCTCTACACACTAAAGAAAACAATAAGGAAAAAGTACAACAGTATAAGAGTATCATATATCGTACATAAATACCCCATAACATTATTTCTATATACATTTTATACTGTCGATAGTTTCATCATCATCATCATCATCATCATCATCATCATCATGTCTAACTATGTCATCCACAGTTGACCTTCCCTGGTATCATCCTAAGAGGGATGTTGGACTGACCAGTGCAAATGAATGGAAAGAGTGTGTGTGTGTGTGTGTGTGTGTGTGTGTGTGTGTGTATCAGGGTCACAGAATGACAGCTTTCCTCTGCTTGACTCTGATTAGGCATGCACCGAATGGGAAATTCTTTGCCGAAAACCTAATACCGAATATAGGAAACAATTGGCCGCAAACCGAATATACCCGAATATGATTAATATTATATATCATTAATGTTTTTTTACCAGTTTTTGTACCGTTGCTGTCATGGCCGTACCTTTGTTGTAGAGCTACGTGATAATGGCAAAAGACATGATTACATTTTGATCACGTCATCACAACAAAATGAAAGGTAACCCCGGTCCTTTGACTATTCAGTTTCGGCTCTAAAATCAACCGAACTGAATACCGCCGAATGTGCATTTTAGCCACTATTCAGCTGAATAGTTTCAGTGGCTGAATATTGGGTGCATCCATAACTCTGATCCTCTGGGGTTTCTGCCTCACTGAGAGGAGAGTGGTCTCCGAGGAGGACATATTCACCTTTATGAAACTGTATTAGCCATAGTGTTGAGCTCCACTGGAGACCCTCCTCTGGAAAGACTCTGCTAACACACCCACAGTTGCCAGTTTGTCGCCCCCTTACAACTTCCTCAAGCCCCCCTTCAGTGGAACTGGTTAAATCCGGGCCTGCTGTGCTGTGAGCTTGTACATCTGCTATTTTTGAACACTTTTCAAATAAATCTTGAAAGTGTGAGAATTACTGATATAGAAGGCATTTGTAGAATGAATCCAGTGTTGTTTTTGGCAACACATTTCTATTTTAGTTTTAGTCATAGTCTTCGGATTGAAACTTCATTTGGTTTTATTAGTCACATTTTAGTCAACTGGAATATTTTAGTGTTAGTCTAGTTTTAGTAAATGTCATGCGGTTTTAGTTGACTAAATCAATTTTTTTGTTTACACTTGCTGAAAATAGCAGATCTACAAGTTCACAACGCGTCACAGCGTGACGCGTTGTTAACTTGTAGATCTGCTATTTTCAGCATGCAACATAAAATGACTTATATTGGATCTCTTGTCCACTAGTCCCATAACATTTAGTTAGTTTTACAATGTCATTATTATACCTTAGAGTGTCACAAAGATCTACTTCAAAATGTTAATGATTTTTGTCAGACCTCCAGTTCATTTCATACAACTCTAAGGTATATTAATGACATAGTAAAATGTTGAAAATGAGTGGTATTCCCCTTTAACAGGTTATACATCTAAACCCCGACATTATAACAACAACCATTGCCATTAACATGGTCAGTAATATCATCAGGTTATTAATGTTAACATTATTACCATTATTGATTGATCAAGATGCTCTATCAATCTATCATCATCATATAATTATCGTCTTCATCATCATCCTCATCATCATCATCATCATCATCTCTATGGTACATTGTCCAGAGTTAGACTGTTCTAGGTAAGATCTTCAGAGTACCACCACGACCAGTGTAAAAGAATGGAAAGAGTGTGTCAGTGAATCTGTGTGTGAAGGTGTGTATGTGTGTGTTAGTATCAGGATCACAGAATGACAGCTTTCCTTCATTCCAGTCCAGCTGGACTCTGATCCTCTGAGGCTTCTGCTTCACTGAGAGATCAGTGGATGACCCTGGTCTGGAGAATGCTATGTATTTACCGTCATCTAACCTTATTCTCCAGGATGGACCCGCTGTGGTTCCCTTCCTCTGGTACGACTCTGCTAACACACCTACATCCCAGACTGTATTGTCTCCAACCTCAATATCCCAGCTGTGACTCCCAGAGTTAAAGCCTTCAGAACCATAGACACAGACACAGTCAAACCTCTCTGGATTGTCAGGGAGCTTCTGTTTCTCTCCACATCTCACGCTGGTCAGATCATCAGACAGAATGAGCTGTGGATGTGCAGTGTTGGGATCCAGAATGACAGGAGTGTAGGAGACAATGTCCTTCATCTTGTCCCAGACTCTGAAGGCCAGGTTGCCCAGGTGTTTGGCCATGTCTATCAGTGCTCCTGAGACCGGCTGTGGGTCCTGCAGTGTGAGCTGGACTCTCTCCATCGTGGTCTTGAAGTTCTGCAGGAATGAGATGTGTTCAGCTGTCAGCTCCTCCTCTATGGCTCTGATTGTGTGTGAAATGGTTGATATGTCTCTGTTCAGACCCGTGATCTTCTCCTTCATCATCTGACTCTTCTGCTGCTCTTCATCCCTCAGTTCAGTGATCCTGGCCTCCTCTTCATCATGTAGAAACTGATGAAGCATCTTAAACTGTTCCTTCATCTGCGTCTCTGTGTGTCTGGTCTGGAACGTAATGTGTTCTGCTGTTTGGTCATAGCTTGTTTTCACTTCCTTGAAGACCTCCAGTTTGTCCTGTAAAGGCTTCAGTAATTTCTGGACTTCCGCCTTGTGATCCAGAGCAGCTTCATCGATGGGTCTGAAACTGTGTTTGGCGTGTTTTTCTGAATGAAGACAAACAAAACACACTGGCTGTTGACAATCCAGACAGAACAGTTTGAGTTTCTCAGCATGCAGAGTGCAGAGATCCTCGGAGCCTGATGAAGCTCTCTGATGTCTCTCCTGTGTGAAGGCCTCACACAGGTTCTTCAGAACCAGGTTACGAGGCGGACGATCCGTCGAAGATATTTCCTTACAAACTGGACATTGCTTTATTCTCTTCTCTTGCCACCAGTCCTGCAGGCAGGATTTACAGAAACTGTGGCTACAGGACAGCAAAACAGGATCTTTAAAGACGTTGAGACACACAGGGCAGGACAAGTCCTTTTCCGAAAAAGACACATTGGCAGCCATTTTGCCTTTTCAGTAAAGCTACAAACACTCTGCTCCAGACAGGAAATCCAGCCAGTCAGTTGTGGTAACACTCTGTCTTCTAGAATGTTCCCTGAAGTTTACTTTCGCAGTGAATCGTGCAGGCTATTGTTAAAGTCCATTCATCTGACAGCGTCAGCAGCAGGTTGTTACAGTGGTCTGGGTCACTATTCCCTCCTGTAGCTGTGGATGGAAAGACACTGGAAGTTGTGCGTTTGATCCAAAGTGCAGTCTTACCGTCTCACATGAGTCAGGCAAGGGGTGGAGCTTTGACAGACCTGTTGCAAAGTTCATGCACACACACGCACCGTGTGCCTGATTCAGTTATGCACCACACAAACTGAATTGGTTGAATGTATTAAAGTCAGGACAGTCATCTATCTATTATAAAGTATAGACAAGACAAATAGACGACGTATAGGGAACAAGAGAGTGAACAGAATGGGAAAAGTTAGATTTTTTTATTGTGTCAGTGTGGAATTTGACCATTCAAATCTCATTAACCCTTGTACACATCAACAGAGACAGCTGCTTCCAGTCACCTGCCTGCTCTTCATGAGCAGTTAACCATTTTGGGCGGGAACCCCTTTTGGTGTTTTAACTAAGCATTATATAATACTTTAGCCATTGAAAAATAGCAGATCTACAAACTCATAGCGCACCACCGAGTGGCGAGCTACGAGTTTGTAGGTCTGCTATTTTTGAAAAATCGTGAAAATGCGGCACACATCTTTGAATATATATTCTTTCAGAAGACGTTTTATTTATTTCAACGTCTGGCCTAAATGGGTTAAGGGTTCCGTGTCGTATACAAATCACAAAATGTGTATAATTGATTTCACATTTTGGATGACATTGGTTTGGTGTTAATTTATTTTTAAAATCAGATTTACTTGCCATAGGCCTACTGCCTGTATGGTTTGTGATGGAAGTGTCACGTGTGCGGGGCAGGAGGGTAGGACCCAAGTGCAGACAGCAAGGCAGAGGCAGAAGATCTCAAATGCAACAGATTTATTTAACAAATACTCAAGGAACAGAACACACCGAGACTTACAATAATAATCGGACAAGGAACTGACAGAACAGGGGAGTATATAAAGGCAGGGAAAAACAGGACACAGGTGAACACAACTGACAATCAACAATAGGATAGGCTAACAGGCAAACAGAACACAGGTGACTAGGGTTACACTAATACAGGGAGGTGAGACAAGGCAGGTGACAGCAAACAAGGCAGACAGGAAACACAGGAACAAGACTACAAAATAAGAGTACACACGTGTAGAGAAAACTCAAACTGGACCCAAGGAAAACACATACTTCAAAATCACAAGAACACAACAGAAAACATAACACAAAATTGTCAACATATGTCACGAACCGTGACAGTGCCTCGCCCTCAAGGGATGGCTTCCAGACATCCCTTAACATAGTCCAGAATATTGAGCAGGGCGGGCGGAGGGGGCCTGGAGGAGGGACCAAGAAAAGGGGGTCTGGCGGCATGGACCCCACGTGGGCATGGTGGTCGTACTGGGCTGACAACAGGCAGAGGGCCAGGGGGGTGGACTAGGGCTGAGCAGGTGATGTCAGGTGGGCGGCCTGGAGGCTTGTGCGTCTGTGTGTGTGTGTGTGTGTGTGTGTGTGTGTGTGTGTGAGTGTGAGTGTGTGTGGTTGTTTGTGATTGTTTGTGTGCATGCCTGCGTGCATAATGTGTTTGTGCATACACAGTAAAGGTCCCTGCACACAGAGCGCATCTTTCGGATTTTTAGTGGTTTTCCGGAAAAACGCGCCCAGTGTGCAACCACCTTAACTCCATCAATGTCAATTGAGCTCTGAAAAGTGTACTTAAAATAGAACCAAATCGATTTGGTTGCATTTGTATGATTTCGGAGTTACAAATGAATTAATTAGTTTAATTAAGTGGCGTGCCACCTCATGGCCCATTTTTTTTCTTGGGATTGTATGACACGATCGAGGCAGGAGTGGCTCAGAGTAGCCGGTAGAGAAGCTGTATTCCCAGTTCGATCCCCCAGAGTTAGTGTCACAGTGTCCTTTATTTGGGCATGACGCTGAAGCCCAAATTGCTCCCCGAAGTGCAGGTTGGTGCCTTGCATGGTTTCCTCCACTGTATGAATGTGTGTGTGGATGAGTGAATGTAATGCACAATCTATGTAGAGCTTTGTATATAAGCGCTATATATATATATATATATGCACCATTTACACCATTTCAGACATAACTAGATACTGTAACATAGACAGCCAGTTCCTATCAGAGATATCCGAGTGAATTGGAGTGATTTTCTACTGATATTGATGTATATGCACTTTGTCCTCGGTAGAGCAGAGACACCAACTGTATTATTAATTTACAGCCACGGTGACATAATAAACACATTTATGGCTGATCTGATAGGAGTCATATAGGAGTCTGTAATTTTGTCTAATCTGTATGTTAGAGTATGTTAATGCAATATAACTTATACAATCTGTGTATGGTAGAGTGTGTTAATACAATATAACTTGTACAATAGAAAGTTAGAAAAGGAAACAATACATATAGTGCAGCTTTAACTGGAAGAAACCTCGGGCAGAAATAGACTATAACACGGGTGTAATATTTAACATACTGACGTGTGCTCAGCGTCATATAAAATTTCATAACTTCTTAACGTCTTAAACAAGGGAGATGCAACTGAACTCAAATACCACCGACATTGTGTGGTAGATCATGTTTATTTGATTTTCCAAATCATTCTTATACATAACGTCTTTCCTTCAGATCTATAATTTCAACAGAAATCAAAAGGTACATATGCCTCTCTACACACTAAAGAAAACAATAAGGAAAAAGTACAACAGTAAGAGTATCATATATCGTACATAAATACCCCATAACATTATTTCTATAACATTTTATACCGTTGATAGTTTCATCATCATCATTACCACAAGGCCACAAGTTCACAACGCGTCGCAGCGCGTTGTGAGCTTGTAGATCTGCTATTTTCAGCATGCAACGTACAATGACTTATATTGGATCTCTTGTCCACTAGTCCCTTAACATGTTAGTCTAGTTTTAATTTGTTGACAAAATTGTCACTATATTTAGTCTTAGTGTTAGTCATCATAGCTTAGTTTTCATTTAGTTTCCAGTTAGTTTTCATCAGTGGTAAAAGGTAATCAACGGACATTTTTCGTCATAGTTTTACTCGACAAAATCAACACTGGTAGAATCTGCTTCGGGTCTTAAAGGGACATTCCACTCATTTGTCATTATTATACCTTAAAGCGTCACAAAGATGTACTTCATAATGTTAATGCATTTTTTTCAGAGCTCCAGTTCTAGGCAACACAGAATGGGGGGACTTTGGGTTTTATTATTTCCACACAAAAACTCTAAGGTATATTAATGACATGGTAAAATGTTGAAAATGAGTGGTATTCCCACTCAACTGGCCCCCGTAAAATCTGAATCCCCCACCCACCCCTGTTTCCCCTCACTGTATATGTTTCTTTTCCCTTTTTACCTCCTATGATGATTTATTTTTGACTATATAGTTGTGTATATTCGTACGTCTCTAAATGTTTTGATGAATTGAAAATGGTGTAATGTAGTGTGTGTAGAGTGTCGTCCACTCACTGTTAACAGTTGTACTTGAAATGTACTGTAATTCTGCAAACTGTTGTAGTGTTGTAATTCTGCAATTCTACATTAAACTGTTAATAAATCAATCAATCAATCAATCAATCCCCTTTAACGGGTTAATCTATAGATCTAAACCCTGATATTATAACAACAACCATTGCCATTAACATGGTCAGTAATATCATCAGGTTATTAATGTTAACATTATTACCATTATTGATTGATCAAGATGCTCTATCAATCTATGATTTATCATCATCATCATAAAAGTATCATCATCATCATCATCATCATCATCATCATCATCATCATCATCATCATGTCTATATGGTACATTGTCCAGAGTTAGACTGTTCTAGGTAAGATCTTCAGAGTACCATTAAGAAGACCAGTGTAAAAGATTGGAAAGAGTGTGTCAGTGAACCTGTGTGTGAAGGTGTGTATGTGTGTGTTAGTATCAGGATCACAGAATGACAGCTTTCCTTCATTCCAGTCCAGCTGGACTCTGATCCTCTGAGGCTTCTGCTTCACTGAGAGATCAGTGGATGACCCTGGTCTGGAGAATGCTTTGTATTTACCGTCACGTAATAACCTTATTCTCCAGGATGGACCTGCTGTGTTTCCCTTCCTCTGGTATGACTCTGCTAACACACCTACATCCCAGACTGTATTGTCTCCAACCTCAACATCCCAGCTGTGACTCCCTGAGTTAAAGCCTTCAGAACCATGGACATAGACATACTGGTCAAATCTCTCTGGATTGTCAGGGAGCTTCTGTTTCTCTCCACGTCTCACGCTGGTCAGATCATCAGACAGGATGAGATGTGGATGTGCAGTGTTGGGATCCAGAATGACAGGAGTGTAGGAGACAATGTCCTTCATCTTGTCCCAGACTCTGAAGGCCAGGTTGCCCAGGTGTTTGGCCACGTCTATCAGTGCTCCTGAGACCGGCTGTGGGTCCTGCAGTGTGAGCTGGACTCTCTCCATCGTGGTCTTGAAGTTCTGCAGGAATGAGATGTGTTCAGCTTTCAGCTCCTCCTCTATGGCTCTGATTGTGTGTGAAATGGTTGATATGTCTCTGTTCAGACCTGTGATCTTCTCCTTCATCATCTGACTCTTCTGCTGCTCTTCCTCCCTCAGTTCAGTGATCCTGGCCTCCTCTTCATCCTGTAGAAACTGATGAAGCATCTTAAACTGTTCCTTCATCTGCGTCTCTGTGTGTCTGGTCTGGAACGTAATGTGTTCTGCTGTTTGGTCATAGCTTGTTTTCACTTTATTGAAGACCTCCAGTTTGTCCTGTAAAGGCTTCAGTAATTTCTGGACTTCCGCCTTGTGATCCAGAGCAGCTTCATCGATGGGTCTGAAACTGTGTTTGGCGTGTTTTTCTGAATGAAGACAAACAAAACACACTGGCTGTTGACAATCCAGACAGAACAGTTTGAGTTTCTCAGCATGCAGAGGGCAGAGATCCTCGGAGCCTGATGAAGCTCTCTGATGTCTCTCCTGTGTGAAGGCCTCACACAGGTTCTTCAGAACCAGGTTACGAGGCGGACAATCCGTCGAAGATATTTCCTTACAAACTGGACATTGCTTTATTCTCTTCTCTTGCCACCAGTCCTGCAGGCAGGATTTACAGAAACTGTGGCTACAGGACAGCAAAACAGGATCTTTAAAGACGTTGAGACACACAGGACAGGAAATGTCATCTTCCGAAAGAGACACATTGGCAGCCATTTTGCCTCTTCAGTAAAGCTACACTCTGCTCAAGACAGGAAATCCAGCCAGTCAGTTGTGGTAACACTCTAGAATGTTCCCTGAAGTTTACTTTCGCAGTGAATCGTGCAGGCTCTTGTTAAAGTCCATTCATCTGACAGAGTCAGCAGCAGGTTGTTACAGTGGTCTGGGTCACTATTCCCTCCTGTAGCTGTGGATGGAAAGACAGTCTGTCCTCCTCACTGGAAGTTGTGCGTTTGATCCAAAGTGCAGTCTTACCGTCTCACATGAGTCAGGCAAGGGGTGGAGCTTTGACAAACCTGTTGCAAAGTTCATGCACACACACGCACTGTGTGCCTGATTCAGTTATGCACCACACAAACTGAATTGGTTGAATGTAGTAAAGTCAGGACAGTCATCTATCTATTATAAAGTATAGACCAGACAAATAGACAACGTATAGGGAACAAGAGAGTGAACAGAATGGGAAAAGTTTGATTTTTTTTATTGTGTCAGTGTGGAATTTGACCATTCAAATCTCATTAACCCTTGTCCACATCAACAGAGACAGCTGCTTCCAGTCACCTGCCTGCTCTTCATGAGCAGTTAAGTGTTCTGTGTCGTATACAAATCACAAAATGTGTATAATTTATTTCACATTTTGGATGCAAGCTCCTGCCCCTCTCTGTTGTTTTGTGTGTGGTGCATGAGATGACATTGGTTTGGTGTTCTCCTGTGGAACCATTTCGGAGGTTTGGTCCAGGAGGCAGACACCCTAAGTTTACTAATAATAATAATACCATACAGCCATACAACAATATACAAACAGTTAATACAAAACACAGTTAAAAGCACTAGCAAAACATATATAGTACAGCTTGCAGCACAAAACAGAGGACAGCCATAAGCCTGCCTAAACAGGTGGGTTTTGAGGTGGGTTTGAAATGTGGTGATTGAGTCCATGTTTCTGATATCAGGGGGGAAGGAGTTCCAGAGGTTTAAAAACGACTACAGGGGCTGCCTGTCTAAGGTAACGTGGGAGTTTATTCCAGGTCGTATAAGAGCCGGTTCTTAAAGACGTACGCAAGGGAAGCAGCTTTCAAGACCTGTGGAGGGGCATTCCATACCTTTTTGGTTTTTGACTCACGGATAGTTTGACACAAAAATGTGGAAATTCAAGCTGGGCTGAGAACTGAAGTTCCCCCCCGCGGGATGGAAGGATCAAGGAATGCCCTTCCACAGGTCTGGAGAGCTGACCAAGATGTCACGAAGTGACTTTGGTCACTTATTGTTTTTGTGTTTTTTTCTTCTTCTTCTTCTCCTTCCGCCAAAAATAGCAGTTCTGACTGAACCGTGCAGTCGGTTTTCGTGAAACGCAGGAATCTGGAAGAGGTCCATGCCATACGGTGACTATGCGAAGCCCATGACCATTGGCCAAAGGGTGGCGCTATAGCACTCAATTGAAAATGCAAACTTTGAATGTGCATATCTCATGAACCATTTGACCGTTGGCAATGACACTTTGATACACATATGTGTCTCCTCATGCCGAACAACTTTCGTGTTCTGACTTTTGACCTCTGACCTTTAGATCACCTGCCATTTTGAATTATATGAGAAACAGTTAAAATGTCTCTCCTCCCAGGATCTTTGATCAAAATGGACAAAAACGTCTACACGTGAACTTTGGACCTATACGGACAATAAAAAGTACTAATTTATTTTTAAGTGAAAATATTAAGTTTGTATGAGCCAATGAAAATTGCTGGTTTGTGAAAGTTCTTCTTCTGCCTCTAATACATACATGCAGTGTCATATTCTTATGTCACTTTACAGTATAGTAGAGGGTCATGCCAAATAGCACTAGAAGCAGTCTTACTCCAATTGGCCAAAGGGGGGCGCTATAGAATTTCTTTGAAAATGTAACCTTTGAACAGTCATAACTCATGCTTTGTTTGGCCAAAATTCATGGCACTTGTTTCCACATGTTCCTTACTTTGACAAGTAAGCTCCGCCTAAGATTTTCCACCATTTTGAGCAGCTTGAAAAATGCGTATACCTGATTTTCTGCCCTGATTTTTGAGCAACTTGCGTGAAACGTTGTACACACAATCTATGGACCATTAACTGAAATTCCAGTTGAAGAGAAGTTTGTACGTGAACACATGAACAGCACACACACTGTAGAAATTGATAATGACATGCCCAAAACGAGGACACATACAAAAACACTGAATGATGTTACTGTTTACAACGAGAAAACTGACTGTGTCTGGATAGCTCAGTCAGTAGAGCTCTTGCCATTGGAGCACAAGGTCATGGGTTCAAATCCGAGCACCGCCAACTCAGCCCATGATTCTTATTTGTGCATATTGTTCTTATTGCATATGGTCTTCTTTCTTGGTCCCGCCTTATCGCTGCTTGCAGCTATATTTTATTTTTAAAATCAGATGTACTTACCATAGGCCTATACTGCCTGTATGGTTTGTGATGGAAGACTATACTAGTTTTTATCTGTTGATGAAATTGTACATTTATTTAGTCTTATTTTTTTTTGTTGCTTTTATTTCGTTTTGCCAGTGAAAAAAATTTAGTCGACGAACATTTATCATAGTTCAAATGGACACAATGACTCTCCTGTATAGTAGCAACACATAGCCTATAGCACGTAGCAAAAATAGCAACACGTGCTATTTTTGCTATGCTTGTCCAAAAGTGCCCTCTTGCAGGATTTCCGCCCCTGCCCCTCTAACACTCTGCACGTCCCTGCTCCTAAGGCCTCACTCACACTGTTGCAACATGGATACAACATTTGTCTTGTCCGTGTTTAATGGCCGCCCCAATGCATTTCCAATGGAAGTCACATGGTTTGACAAAACATTTTAGTTTGATGGCTGTGTTGTGCCCCCCTCCCCCGCATCAAACAAACATGTTTTGTCAAACCATGTGACTTCCATTGGAAATGCATTGGGCCATTAAACACGGACAAGACACAAGACAAATGTTGTATGCATGTTGCAACAGTGTGAGTGAGGCCTAAGCTTCAACAACAGCAGCCACATCAGACACACTGGAGTGTAGATCCACTGTAGTGTAGATCCACTGTAGTGTAGATCCACTGTAGTGTAGATCCACTGTAGTGTAGATCCACTGTAGTGTAGATCCACTGTAGTGTAGATCCACATCATCATCTTCAATTGTGTTCCTTCCTTGTTACAACTTCACTGCCTTCAGCGGCAGATACAACAAAAGTCAACATACACACAGTACATTCACTTCAGCCTTCAATTCCAGGGCCAGAAACAGTCACTGAACATCAGCCACCCAGTTATTGACTCAACAAACTCTAAATTGTGCATGGGGTGATGTAAGGATGTTTCTAAAACGGATGCTGTGAAAATAGCCGCTCTAGAAGCTCACAACACTGCACGGATTGACTCATTTTGTGCGCTTGTAGATCTGCTATTTCCACTAGTTTGGGTCTCCGGGATAACGTCTAATCTCTCTGTGATAGTTGGCCGAACGGTCAAGGCTCCAAAAAGACAGTCAAAGAGTCCAAGAATGCCCTTTTGGGGGTTTTATTCACCAAAACCGTGCACCTTTTCCTCGGCAAAGACGAAAAATAAGATTGGCCAAAATAACAGTTCAAACACACTTGAAGACAACACTAAGGAACAACAGCTACTGTAAACAGACGATAAGCTGTAACAGGCCATACTCTTACTTTCCAAAGGGCCCTGGCAGCTCTCACTCAGTTACCTGGGTAACTTATACAATAGAAAGGTAGAAAAGGAAAGTAACATATAGTGCAGCTTTAACTGGAAGAAACCTCGGGCAGAAATATAGACTCCATAAAACGTGTGTAATATTTAACATACTGACCTGTGCTCAGCGTCATATACAATGTCATAACCTCTTAGCGTCTTAAACGTGGGAGTCAATATTGCTGCAACTGAACTCAAATACCACCGACATTGTGTGGTAGATCATGTTTATTTGATTTTTCCAAATCATTCTTATACATAATGTCTTTCCTTCAGATCTATAATTTCAACAGAAATCAAAAGGTACATATATGCCTCTCTACACACTAAAGAAAACAATAAGAGTATCATATATCGTACATAAATACCCCATAACATTATTTCTATAACATTTTATACAGTTGATAGTTTCATCATCATCATCATCATTACCACAAGGCCACAAGTTCACAACGCGTCGCAGCGCGTTGTGAGCTTGTAGATCTGCTATTTTCAGCATGCAACGTACAATGACTTATATTGGATCTCTTGTCCACTAGTCCCTTAACATGTTAGTCTAGTTTTAATTTGTTGACAAAATTGTCACTGTATTTAGTCTTAGTGTTAGTCATCATAGCTTAGTTTTCATTTAGTTTCCATTTAGTTTTCATCAGTCGTAAAGGGTAATCAACAGACATTTTTCGTCATAGTTTATCTCGACAAAATCAACACTGGTAGAATCTGCTTCAGGTCTTAAAGGGACATTCCACTCATTTGTCATTATTATACCTTAGAGCGTCGCAAAGATGTACTTCATAATGTTATTTATTTTTTCAGAGCTCCAGTTCTAGGCAACACAGAATGGGGGGACTTTGAGTTTTATTATTTCCACACAACAACAAGGTATATTAATGACATGGTAAAATGTTGAAAATTAGTGGTATTCCCACTCAACTGGCCCCCGTAAAATCTGAACCCCACCCACCCCTGTTGAAAATGGTGGGTCCTATTGTAAACAAGTGTAATGTAGTGTGTGTAGAGTGTTGTCCACTCACTGTTAACAGTTTTTGTATTGAGTTGTACTTGAAATGTACTGTAATTCTGCAAACTGTTGTACTGTTGTAATTCTGCAATTCTACATTACACTGTTAATAAATCAATCAATCCCCTTTAACGGGTTAATCTATAGATCTAAACCCCGACATTATAACAACAACCATTGCCATTAACATGGTCAGTAATATCATCAGGTTATTAATGTTAACATTATTACCATTATTGATTGATCAAGATGCTCTATCAGTCTATCATTATCATCATCATATAATTATCGTCTTTGTCTTCATCATCATCATCATCATCATCATCATCATCATCATCATCATCATCATCATCATCATGTCTATGGTACATTGTCCAGAGTTAGACTGTTCTAGGTAAGATCTTCAGAGTACCAAGAAGACCAAGGAATGGAAAGAGTGTGTCAGTGAACCTGTGTGTGAAGGTGTGTATGTGTGTGTTAGTATCAGGATCACAGAATGACAGCTTTCCTTCATTCCAGTCCAGCTGGACTCTGATCCTCTGAGGCTTCTGCTTCACTGAGAGATCAGTGGATGACCCTGGTCTGGAGAATGCTATGTATTTACCGTCATCTAACCTTATTCTCCAGGATGGACCCGCTGTGGTTCCCTTCCTCTGGTACGACTCTGCTAACACACCTACATCCCAGACTGTATTGTCTCCAACCTCAATATCCCAGCTGTGACTCCCAGAGTTAAAGCCTTCAGAACCCAGGACATAGTTATAGTGGTCAAATCTCTCTGGATTGTCAGGGAGCTTCTGTTCCTCTCCACATCTCACGCTGGTCAGATCATCAGACAGGATGAGCAATGGATGGACGGTGTTGGGGTCCAGAATGACAGGAGTGTAGGAGACAATGTCCTTCATCTTGTCCCAGACTCTGAAGGTCAGGTTGCCCAGGTGTTTGGCCACGTCTATCAGTGCTCCTGAGACCGGCTGTGGGTCCTGCAGTGTGAGCTGGACTCTCTCCATCGTGGTCTTGAAGTTCTGCAGGAATGAGATGTGTTCAGCTGTCAGCTCCTCCTCTATGGCTCTGATTGTGTGTGAAATGGTTGATATGTCTCTGTTCAGACCTGTGATCTTCTCCTTCATCATCTGACTCTTCTGCTGCTCTTCCTCCCTCAGTTCAGTGGTCCTGGCCTCCTCTTCATCCTGTAGAAACTGATGAAGCTTCTTAAACTGTTCCTTCATCTGCGTCTCTGTGTGTCTGGTCTGGAACGTAATGTGTTCTGCTGTTTGGTCATAGCTTGTTTTCACTTTATTGAAGACCTCCAGTTTGTCCTGTAAAGGCTTCAGTAATTTCTGGACTTCCGCCTTGTGATCCAGAGCAGCTTCATCGATGGGTCTGAAACTGTGTTTGGCGTGTTTTTCTGAATGAAGACAAACAAAACACACTGGCTGTTGACAATCCAAACAGAACAGTTTGAGTTTCTCAGCATGCAGAGGGCAGAGATCCTCGGAGCCTGATGAAGCTCTCTGATGTCTCTCCTGTGTGAAGGCCTCACACAGGTTCTTCAGAACCAGGTTATGAGGCGGACGATCCGTCGAAGATATTTCCTTACAAACTGGACATTGCTTTATTCTCTTCTCTTGCCACCAGTCCTGCAGGCAGGATTTACAGAAACTGTGGCTACAGGACAGCAAAACAGGATCTTTAAAGACGTTGAGACACACAGGGCAGGACAAGTCCTTTTCCGAAAAAGACACATTGGCAGCCATTTTGCCTTTTCAGTAAAGCTACAAACACTCTGCTCAAGACAGGAAATCCAGCCAGTCAGTTGTGGTAACACTCTGTCTTCTAGAATGTTCCCTGAAGTTTACTTTCGCAGTGAATCGTGCAGGCTCTTGTTAAAGTCCATTCATCTGACAGAGTCAGCAGCAGGTTGTTCCAGTGGTCTGGGTCACTATTCCCTCCTGTAGCTGTGGATGGAAAGACAGTCTGTCCTCCTCACTGGAAGTTGTGTGTTTGATCCAAAGTGCAATCTTACCGTCTCACATGGCAAGGGGTGGAGCTTTGACAGACCTGTTGCAAAGTTCATGCACACACACGCACCGTGTGCCTGATTCAGTGTGCAGTGCACCACACAAACTGAATTGGTTGAATGTATTAAAGTCAGGACAGTCATCTATCTATTATATAGTATAGACAATGTGTAATGTGTATAATTGATTTCACATTTTGGATGCAAGCTCCTGCCCCTCTCTGTTGTTTTGTGTGTGGTGCATGAGATGACATTGGTTTGGTGTTAATTTATTTCTAAAATCAGATTTACTTGCCATAGGCCTACTGCCTGTATGGTTTGTGATGGAAGTGTCACGTGTGCGGGGCAGGAGGGTAGGACCCAAGTGCAGACAGCAAGGCAGAGGCAGAAGATCTCAAATGCAACAGATTTATTTAACAAATACTCAAGGAACAGAACACACCGAGACTTACAATAATAATCGGACAAGGAACTGACAGAACAGGGGAGTATATAAAGGCAGGGAAAAACAGGACACAGGTGAACACAACTGACAATCAACAATAGGATAGGCTAACAGGCAAACAGAACACAGGTGACTAGGGTTACACTAATACAGGGAGGTGAGACAAGGCAGGTGACAGCAAACAAGGCAGACAGGAAACACAGGAACAAGACTACAAAATAAGAGTACACACGTGTAGAGAAAACTCAAACTGGACCCAAGGAAAACACATACTTCAAAATCACAAGAACACAACAGAAAACATAACACAAAATTGTCAACATATGTCACGAACCGTGACAGTGCCTCGCCCTCAAGGGATGGCTTCCAGACATCCCTTAACATAGTCCAGAATATTGAGCAGGGCGGGCGGAGGGGGCCTGGAGGAGGGACCAAGAAAAGGGGGTCTGGCGGCATGGACCCCACGTGGGCATGGTGGTCGTACTGGGCTGACAACAGGCAGAGGGCCAGGGGGGTGGACTAGGGCTGAGCAGGTGATGTCAGGTGGGCGGCCTGGAGGCTTGTGCGTCTGTGTGTGTGTGTGTGTGTGTGTGTGTGTGTGTGTGTGTGTGTGTGTGTGTGTGTGTGTGTGTGTGTGTGTGTGTGTGTGTGTGTGTGTGTGTGTGTGTGTGTGTGTGTGTGTAAGTGTGTGTGGTTGTTTGTGATTGTTTGTGTGCATGCCTGCGTGCCTGCGTGCATAATGTGTTTGTGCATACACAGTAAAGGTCCCTGCACACAGAGCGCATCTTTCGGATTTTTAGCGGTTTTCCGAAAAACGCGCCCAGTGTGCAACCACCTTAACTCCATCAGTGTCAATTCACTCTTCGCTAAGTCCCACCCAAGCCCGTTCTTGGCCAATACCACGTTAGCGACGGTTACTATGTTAGGATCCTGGTCACGCTTTCAATGCTGGTCAAAATGTTTCAGCAGTGTCAATAAATATATTTGCTGTACAGCATGTGTGGACCTCAGAAAGATGGTTTGTTTTCTTACCTTGTTATGAGCAAACTAGTCCATTCCATGAATCAGGTTATGACATCAGGAAAACTCGTTTTATTTTCGTCTTTTGATAGATTTATAAAGTAACTATTTTGGTGTGAAGCGGTTCTGGTGTTCCCAACTCTCGTTTGTAAACAAGTCGCCATGCTGTTTGAGATGCACCCAGCTGCAGTCCCAGACATTTCTCCTAAAGTGTCTCCCTCAAACACGTCCAAAATTGTGTATGGTGTTTGCGACAAGTGGACGAGATCAAATACATTTGTTTAATGTTTACATCCAACGGCCTGAGACCGAGGCTACTTCAGAAGTGGGTGTACAGATTTGGACCAATCAGATCGTTTTGTAGGCAAACCGGAACTTCTTACCACACAAACTTGTCAGGGTTGCCAGGTCTGCTTATTTCCCGCTACTTTTGGCTTAAGGCTAATAATTAGTGTATGTAATACATTACCAAAACATTAATTATCATAGACATATGCCTACATAGTATTTATAATGATAAATGCATACAATCTTTTTATTATGATTATATATGGTCATATTATTGTGTTTGTTTTGGCTTGTTTTTCTTGATTTGGCTTTAAGAGTTGGCTTGTTTTTGGAGGTGGGTTGGCTTATTTCTCTCACACAATGTGGCAACACTGAAGTCAAAACAAAAACAAGACAACCTTGACATTTTTTATTAAAAATATAACCGCATGAGTTTTCCTGATGTCATAAACGGTCAGAATCAGCTTAGTGTTCTAAAAGAGTGACTTTGAGAGCTGTTTCCCCGTTACAATGGAAGTCAATGAGAGCCTATTTTTATTTCTAATATGTACTATTAAACTGCACAACGGAGCGAAATAATTCATGGAATGGACTAGTTTGCTCACAACAAGGTAAGAAAACAAACCCTCTTTCTGAGGTCCACACATGCTGTACAGCAAATATATTTATTGACACTGCTTAAACATTTTGACCAGATTGAAAGCGTGACCAGGATCCTAACATAGTAACCGTCGCTAACGTGGCATTGGCCAAGAACGGGCTTGGGTGGGACTTAGCGAAGAGCTAATTGAGCTCTGAAAAGTGTACTTAAAATAGAACCAAATCGATTTGGTTGCATTTGTATGATTTCGGAGTTACAAATGAATTAATTAGTTTAATTAAGTGGCGTGCCACCTCATGGCCCATTTTTTTTCTTGGGATTGTATGACACGATCGAGGCAGGAGTGGCTCAGAGTAGCCGGTAGAGAAGCTGGACTCCCAGTTCGATCCCCCAGAGTTAGTGTCACAGTGTCCTTTATTTGGGCATGACGCTGAAGCCCAAATTGCTCCCCGAAGTGCAGGTTGGTGCCTTGCATGGTTTCCTCCACTGTATGAATGTGTGTGTGGATGAGTGAATGTAATGCACAATCTATGTAGAGCTTTGTATATAAGCGCTATATATATATATATATATATATATATGCACCATTTACACCATTTCAGACATAACTAGATACTGTAACATAGACAGCCAGTTCCTATCAGAGATATCCGAGTGAATTGGAGTGATTTTCTACTGATATTGATGTATATGCACTTTGTCCTCGGTAGAGCAGAGACACCAACTGTATTATTAATTTACAGCCACGGTGACATAATAAACACATTTATGGCTGATCTGATAGGAGTCATATAGGAGTCTGTAATTTTGTCTAATCTGTATGTTAGAGTATGTTAATGCAATATAACTTATACAATCTGTGTATGGTAGAGTGTGTTAATACAATATAACTTGTACAATAGAAAGTTAGAAAAGGAAACAATACATATAGTGCAGCTTTAACTGGAAGAAACCTCGGGCAGAAATAGACTATAACACGGGTGTAATATTTAACATACTGACGTGTGCTCAGCGTCATATAAAATTTCATAACTTCTTAACGTCTTAAACAAGGGAGATGCAACTGAACTCAAATACCACCGACATTGTGTGGTAGATCATGTTTATTTGATTTTTCCAAATCATTCTTATACATAATGTCTTTCCTTCAGATCTATAATTTCAACAGAAATCAAAAGGTACATATGCCTCTCTACACACTAAAGAAAACAATAAGGAAAAAGTACAACAGTATAAGAGTATCATATATCGTACATAAATACCCCATAACATTATTTCTATATACATTTTATACTGTCGATAGTTTCATCATCATCATCATCATCATCATCATGTCTAACTATGTCATCCACAGTTGACCTTCCCTGGTATCATCCTAAGAGGGATGTTGGACTGACCAGTGCAAATGAATGGAAAGAGTGTGTGTGTGTGTGTGTGTGTGTGTGTGTGTGTGTGTGTGTGTGTGTGTGTGTGTGTGTGTGTGTGTGTGTGTGTGTGTGTGTGTGTGTGTGTGTATCAGGGTCACAGAATGACAGCTTTCCTCTGCTTGACTCTGATTAGGCATGCACCGAATGGGAAATTCTTTGCCGAAAACCTAATACCGAATATAGGAAACAATTGGCCGCAAACCGAATATACCCGAATATGATTAATATTATATATCATTAATGTTTTTTTACCAGTTTTTGTACCGTTGCTGTCATGGCCGTACCTTTGTTGTAGAGCTACGTGATAATGGCAAAAGACATGATTACATTTTGATCACGTCATCACAACAAAATGAAAGGTAACCCCGGTCCTTTGACTATTCAGTTTCGGCTCTAAAATCAACCGAACTGAATACCGCCGAATATGCATTTTAGCCACTATTCAGCTGAATAGTTTCAGTGGCTGAATATTGGGTGCATCCATAACTCTGATCCTCTGGGGTTTCTGCCTCACTGAGAGGAGAGTGGTCTCCGAGGAGGACATATTCACCTTTATGAAACTGTATTAGCCATAGTGTTGAGCTCCACTGGAGACCCTCCTCTGGAAAGACTCTGCTAACACACCCACAGTTGCCAGTTTGTCGCCCCCTTACAACTTCCTCAAGCCCCCCTTCAGTGGAACTGGTTAAATCCGGGCCTGCTGTGCTGTGAGCTTGTACATCTGCTATTTTTGAACACTTTTCAAATAAATCTTGAAAGTGTGAGAATTACTGATATAGAAGGCATTTGTAGAATGAATCCAGTGTTGTTTTTGGCAACACATTTCTATTTTAGTTTTAGTCATAGTCTTCGGATTGAAACTTCATTTGGTTTTATTAGTCACATTTTAGTCAACTGGAATATTTTAGTGTTAGTCTAGTTTTAGTAAATGTCATGCGGTTTTAGTTGACTAAATCAATTTTTTTGTTTACACTTGCTGAAAATAGCAGATCTACAAGTTCACAACGCGTCACAGCGTGACGCGTTGTTAACTTGTAGATCTGCTATTTTCAGCATGCAACATAAAATGACTTATATTGGATCTCTTGTCCACTAGTCCCATAACATTTAGTTAGTTTTACAATGTCATTATTATACCTTAGAGTGTCACAAAGATCTACTTCAAAATGTTAATGATTTTTGTCAGACCTCCAGTTCATTTCATACAACTCTAAGGTATATTAATGACATAGTAAAATGTTGAAAATGAGTGGTATTCCCCTTTAACAGGTTATACATCTAAACCCCGACATTATAACAACAACCATTGCCATTAACATGGTCAGTAATATCATCAGGTTATTAATGTTAACATTATTACCATTATTGATTGATCAAGATGCTCTATCAATCTATCATCATCATATAATTATCGTCTTCATCATCATCCTCATCATCATCATCATCATCATCATCTCTATGGTACATTGTCCAGAGTTAGACTGTTCTAGGTAAGATCTTCAGAGTACCACCACGACCAGTGTAAAAGAATGGAAAGAGTGTGTCAGTGAATCTGTGTGTGAAGGTGTGTATGTGTGTGTTAGTATCAGGATCACAGAATGACAGCTTTCCTTCATTCCAGTCCAGCTGGACTCTGATCCTCTGAGGCTTCTGCTTCACTGAGAGATCAGTGGATGACCCTGGTCTGGAGAATGCTATGTATTTACCGTCATCTAACCTTATTCTCCAGGATGGACCCGCTGTGGTTCCCTTCCTCTGGTACGACTCTGCTAACACACCTACATCCCAGACTGTATTGTCTCCAACCTCAATATCCCAGCTGTGACTCCCAGAGTTAAAGCCTTCAGAACCATAGACACAGACACAGTCAAACCTCTCTGGATTGTCAGGGAGCTTCTGTTTCTCTCCACATCTCACGCTGGTCAGATCATCAGACAGAATGAGCTGTGGATGTGCAGTGTTGGGATCCATAATGACAGGAGTGTAGGAGACAATGTCCTTCATCTTGTCCCAGACTCTGAAGGCCAGGTTGCCCAGGTGTCTGGCTATGTCTATCAGTGCTCCTGAGACCGGCTGTGGGTCCTGCAGTGTGAGCTGGACTCTCTCCATCGTGGTCTTGAAGTTCTGCAGGAATGAGATGTGTTCAGCTGTCAGCTCCTCCTCTATGGCTCTGATTGTGTGTGAAATGGTTGATATGTCTCTGTTCAGACCCGTGATCTTCTCCTTCATCATCTGACTCTTCTGCTGCTCTTCATCCCTCAGTTCAGTGATCCTGGCCTCCTCTTCATCATGTAGAAACTGATGAAGCATCTTAAACTGTTCCTTCATCTGCGTCTCTGTGTGTCTGGTCTGGAACGTAATGTGTTCTGCTGTTTGGTCATAGCTTGTTTTCACTTCCTTGAAGACCTCCAGTTTGTCCTGTAAAGGCTTCAGTAATTTCTGGACTTCCGCCTTGTGATCCAGAGCAGCTTCATCGATGGGTCTGAAACTGTGTTTGGCGTGTTTTTCTGAATGAAGACAAACAAAACACACTGGCTGTTGACAATCCAGACAGAACAGTTTGAGTTTCTCAGCATGCAGAGTGCAGAGATCCTCGGAGCCTGATGAAGCTCTCTGATGTCTCTCCTGTGTGAAGGCCTCACACAGGTTCTTCAGAACCAGGTTACGAGGCGGACGATCCGTCGAAGATATTTCCTTACAAACTGGACATTGCTTTATTCTCTTCTCTTGCCACCAGTCCTGCAGGCAGGATTTACAGAAACTGTGGCTACAGGACAGCAAAACAGGATCTTTAAAGACGTTGAGACACACAGGGCAGGACAAGTCCTTTTCCGAAAAAGACACATTGGCAGCCATTTTGCCTTTTCAGTAAAGCTACAAACACTCTGCTCCAGACAGGAAATCCAGCCAGTCAGTTGTGGTAACACTCTGTCTTCTAGAATGTTCCCTGAAGTTTACTTTCGCAGTGAATCGTGCAGGCTATTGTTAAAGTCCATTCATCTGACAGCGTCAGCAGCAGGTTGTTACAGTGGTCTGGGTCACTATTCCCTCCTGTAGCTGTGGATGGAAAGACAGTCTGTCCTCCTCACTGGAAGTTGTGCGTTTGATCCAAAGTGCAGTCTTACCGTCTCACATGAGTCAGGCAAGGGGTGGAGCTTTGACAGACCTGTTGCAAAGTTCATGCACACACACGCACCGTGTGCCTGATTCAGTTATGCACCACACAAACTGAATTGGTTGAATGTATTAAAGTCAGGACAGTCATCTATCTATTATAAAGTATAGACAAGACAAATAGACGACGTATAGGGAACAAGAGAGTGAACAGAATGGGAAAAGTTAGATTTTTTTATTGTGTCAGTGTGGAATTTGACCATTCAAATCTCATTAACCCTTGTACTCATCAACAGAGACAGCTGCCTGCAGTCACCTGCCTGCTCTTCATGAGCAGTTAACCATTTTGGGCGGGAACCCCTTTTGGTGTTTTAACTAAGCATTATATAATACTTTAGCCATTGAAAAATAGCAGATCTACAAACTCATAGCGCACCACCGAGTGGCGAGCTACGAGTTTGTAGGTCTGCTATTTTTGAAAAATCGTGAAAATGCGGCACACATCTTTGAATATATATTCTTTCAGAAGACGTTTTATTTATTTCAACGTCTGGCCTAAATGGGTTAAGGGTTCCGTGTCGTATACACATCACAAAATGTGTATAATTGATTTCACATTTTGGATGACATTGGTTTGGTGTTAATTTATTTTTAAAATCAGATTTACTTGCCATAGGCCTACTGCCTGTATGGTTTGTGATGGAAGTGTCACGTGTGCGGGGCAGGAGGGTAGGACCCAAGTGCAGACAGCAAGGCAGAGGCAGAAGATCTCAAATGCAACAGATTTATTTAACAAATACTCAAGGAACAGAACACACCGAGACTTACAATAATAATCGGACAAGGAACTGACAGAACAGGGGAGTATATAAAGGCAGGGAAAAACAGGACACAGGTGAACACAACTGACAATCAACAATAGGATAGGCTATCAGGCAAACAGAACACAGGTGACTAGGGTTACACTAATACAGGGAGGTGAGACAAGGCAGGTGACAGCAAACAAGGCAGACAGGAAACACAGGAACAAGACTACAAAATAAGAGTACACACGTGTAGAGAAAACTCAAACTGGACCCAAGGAAAACACATACTTCAAAATCACAAGAACACAACAGAAAACATAACACAAAATTGTCAACATATGTCACGAACCGTGACAGTGCCTCGCCCTCAAGGGACGGCTTCCAGACATCCCTTAACATAGTCCAGAATATTGAGCAGGGCGGGCGGAGGGGGCCTGGAGGAGGCACCAAGAAAAGGGGGTCTGGCGGCATGGACCCCACGTGGGCATGGTGGTCGTACTGGGCTGACAACAGGCAGAGGGCCAGGGGGGTGGACTAGGGCTGAGCAGGTGATGTCAGGTGGGCGGCCTGGAGGCTTGTGCGTCTGTCTGTGTGTGTGTGTGTGTGTGTGTGTGAGTGTGAGTGTGTGTGGTTGTTTGTGATTGTTTGTGTGCATGCCTGCGTGCCTGCGTGCATAATGTGTTTGTGCATACACAGTAAAGGTCCCTGCACACAGAGCGCATCTTTTGGATTTTTAGCGGTTTTCCGAAAAAACGCGCCCAGTGTGCAACCACCTTAACTCCATCAGTGTCAATTGAGCTCTGAAAAGTGTACTTAAAATAGAACCAAATCGATTTGGTTGCATTTGTATGATTTCGGAGTTACAAATGAATTAATTAGTTTAATTAAGTGGCGTGCCACCTCATGGCCCATTTTTTTTCTTGGGATTGTATGACACGATCGAGGCAGGAGTGGCTCAGAGTAGCCGGTAGAGAAGCTGGACTCCCAGTTCGATCCCCCAGAGTTAGTGTCACAGTGTCCTTTATTTGGGCATGACGCTGAAGCCCAAATTGCTCCCCGAAGTGCAGGTTGGTGCCTTGCATGGTTTCCTCCACCATCGGTGTATGAATGTGTGTGTGGATGAGTGAATGCAATGCACAATCTATGTAGAGCTTTGTATATAAGCGCTATATATATATATGCACCATTTACACCATTTCAGACATAACTAGATACTGTAACATAGACAGCCAGTTCCTATCAGAGATATCCGAGTGAATTGGAGTGATTTTCTACTGATATTGATGTATATGCACTTTGTCCTCGGTAGAGCAGAGACACCAACTGTATTATTAATTTACAGCCACGGTGACATAATAAACACATTTATGGCTGATCTGAGAGGAGTCATATAGGAGTCTGTAATTTTGTCTAATCTGTATGTTAGAGTATGTTAATGCAATATAACTTATACAATCTGTGTATGGTAGAGTGTGTTAATACAATATAACTTGTACAATAGAAAGTTAGAAAAGGAAACAATACATATAGTGCAGCTTTAACTGGAAGAAACCTCGGGCAGAAATAGACTATAACACGGGTGTAATATTTAACATACTGACCTGTGCTCAGCGTCATATAAAATGTCATAACTTCTTAACGTCTTAAACAAGGGAGATGCAACTGAACTCAAATACCACCGACATTGTGTGGTAGATCATGTTTATTTGATTTTTCCAAATCATTCTTATACATAATGTCTTTCCTTCAGATCTATAATTTCAACAGAAATCAAAAGGTACATATGCCTCTCTACACACTAAAGAAAACAATAAGAAAAAAGTACAACAGTAAGAGTATCATATATCGTACATAAATACCCCATAACATTATTTCTATAACATTTTATACCGTTGATAGTTTCATCATCATCATCATTACCACAAGCTTGTAGATCTGCTATTTTCAGCATGCAACGTACAATGACTTATATTGGATCTCTTGTCCACTAGTCCCTTAACATGTTAGTCTAGTTTTAATTTGTTGACAAAATTGTCACTGTATTTAGTCTTAGTGTTAGTCATCATAGCTTAGTTTTCATTTAGTTTCCATTTAGTTTTCATCAGTCGTAAAGGGTAATCAACAGACATTTTTCGTCATAGTTTATCTCGACAAAATCAACACTGGTAGAATCTGCTTCAGGTCTTAAAGGGACATTCCACTCATTTGTCATTATTATACCTTAGAGCGTCGCAAAGATGTACTTCATAATGTTATTTATTTTTTCAGAGCTCCAGTTCTAGGCAACACAGAATGGGGGGACTTTGAGTTTTATTATTTCCACACAACAACAAGGTATATTAATGACATGGTAAAATGTTGAAAATTTGTGGTATTCCCACTCAACTGGCCCCCGTAAAATCTGAATCCCCCACCCACCCCTGTTGAAAATGGTGGGTCCTATTGTAAACAAGTGTAATGTAGTGTGTGTAGAGTGTTGTCCACTCACTGTTAACAGTTTTTGTATTGAGTTGTACTTGAAATGTACTGTAATTCTGCAAACTGTTGTACTGTTGTAATTCTGCAATTCTACATTACACTGTTAATAAATCAATCAATCCCCTTTAACGGGTTAATCTATAGATCTAAACCCCGACATTATAACAACAACCATTGCCATTAACATGGTCAGTAATATCATCAGGTTATTAATGTTAACATTATTACCATTATTGATTGATCAAGATGCTCTATCAGTCTATCATTATCATCATCATATAATTATCGTCTTTGTCTTCATCATCATCATCATCATCATCATCATCATCATCATCATCATCATCATCATGTCTATGGTACATTGTCCAGAGTTAGACTGTTCTAGGTAAGATCTTCAGAGTACCAAGAAGACCAAGGAATGGAAAGAGTGTGTCAGTGAACCTGTGTGTGAAGGTGTGTATGTGTGTGTTAGTATCAGGATCACAGAATGACAGCTTTCCTTCATTCCAGTCCAGCTGGACTCTGATCCTCTGAGGCTTCTGCTTCACTGAGAGATCAGTGGATGACCCTGGTCTGGAGAATGCTATGTATTTACCGTCATCTAACCTTATTCTCCAGGATGGACCCGCTGTGGTTCCCTTCCTCTGGTACGACTCTGCTAACACACCTACATCCCAGACTGTATTGTCTCCAACCTCAATATCCCAGCTGTGACTCCCAGAGTTAAAGCCTTCAGAACCCAGGACATAGTTATAGTGGTCAAATCTCTCTGGATTGTCAGGGAGCTTCTGTTTCTTTCCATGTCTCACGCTGGTCAGATCATCAGACAGGATGAGCTTTGGATGTGCAGTGTTGGGATCCAGAATGACAGGAGTGTAGGAGACAATGTCCTTCATCTTGTCCCAGACCATGAAGGTCAGGTTGCCCAGGTGTTTGGCCACGTCTATCAGTGCTCCTGAGACCGGCTGTGGGTCCTGCAGTGTGAGCTGGACTCTCTCCATCGTGGTCTTGAAGTTCTGCAGGAATGAGATGTGTTCAGCTGTCAGCTCCTCCTCTATGGCTCTGATTGTGTGTGAAATGGTTGATATGTCTCTGTTCAGACCTGTGATCTTCTCCTTCATCATCTGACTCTTCTGCTGCTCTTCATCCCTCAGTTCAGTGATCCTGGCCTCCTCTTCATCCTGTAGAAACTGATGAAGCATCTTAAACTGTTCCTTCATCTGCGTCTCTGTGTGTCTGGTCTGGAACGTAATGTGTTCTGCTGTTTGGTCATAGCTTGTTTTCACTTCATTGAAGACCTCCAGTTTGTCCAGTAAAGGCTTCAGTAATTTCTGGACTTCCTCCTTGTGATCCAGAGCAGCTTCATCGACGGGTCTGAAACTGTGTTTGGCGTGTTTTTCTGAATGAAGACAAACAAAACACACTGGCTGTTGACAATCCAGACAGAACAGTTTGAGTTTCTCAGCATGCAGAGTGCAGAGATGCAGCATGCAGAGTGCAGAGATCCTCTCCTGTGTGAAGGCCTCGCACAGCTTCTTCAGAACCAGGTTACGAGGCGGACGATCCGTCGAAGATATTTCCTTACAAACTGGACATTGCTTTATTCTCTTCTCTTGCCACCAGTCCTGCAGGCAGGATTTACAGAAACTGTGGCTACAGGACAGCAAAACAGGATCTTTAAAGACGTTGAGACACACAGGACAGGAAATGTCATCTTCCGAAAGAGACACATTGGCAGCCATTTTGCCTTTTCAGTAAAGCTACAAACACTCTGCTCCAGACAGGAAATCCAGCCAGTCAGTTGTGGTAACACTCTGTCTTCTAGAATGTTCCCTGAAGTTTACTTTCGCAGTGAATCGTGCAGGCTCTTGTTAAAGTCCATTCATCTGACAGCGTCAGCAGCAGGTTGTTACAGTGGTCTGGGTCACTATTCCCTCCTGTAGCTGTGGATGGAAAGACAGTCTGTCCTCCTCACTGGAAGTTGTGCGTTTGATCTAAAGTGCAATCTTATATACCGTCTCAGATGAGTCAGGCAAGGGGTGGAGCTTTGACAGACCTGTTCCAAAGTTCATGCACACACACACACACCGTGTGGCTGATTCAGTTATGCACCACACACACTGAATTGGTTGAATGTATTAAAGTCCGGACAGTCATCTATCTATTATAAAGTATAGACCAGACAAATAGACGACGTATAGGGAACAAGAGAGTGAACAGAATGGGAAAAGTTAGATTTTTTTATTATGTCAGTGTGGAATTTTACCAATGCTCCGTCGGACCATAGTATGCCTCCCGTTAAGGGTTCCGTGTCGTATACACATCACAAAATGTGTATAATGTATTTCACATTTTGGATGCAAGCTCCTGCCCCTCTCTGTTGTTTTTTGTGTGGTGCATGAGATGTCATTGGTTTGGTGTTCATTTATTTACTTGCCATAGGCCTACTGCCTGTATGGTTTGTGATGGAAGACTATACTAGTTTTTATCTGTTGATGAAATTGTACATTTATTTAGTCTTAGTTTTAGTCATCATACGTAGCTTAGTTTGTATTTAGCTTTTATTTCGTTTGGCCAGTGAAAAAAAATGTAGTCGACGGACATTTATCATAGTTTTAGTCAATGAAGTCAAATGGACACACTGACTCTCCTGCAACACATATAGCACGCAGCAAAAATAGCAACACGTGCTATTTTTGCCCAAAAGTGCCCTCTTGCGGGATTTCCGCCCCTGCCCCTCTAACACTCTCTGTCTCTGCAGTCTGCACTCACACTGTTGCAACATGCATACAACATTTGTCTTGTGTCTTGTCCGTGTTTAATGGCCGCCCCAATGCATTTCCAATGGAAGTCACATGGTTTGACAAAACATTTTTGTTTGATGGCTGTGTTGTGCCTCCCTCCCCCGCATCAAACAAACATGTTTTGTCAAACCATGTGACTTCCATTGGAAATGCATTGGGCCATTAAACACGGACAAGACACAAGACAAATGGTGTATGCATGTTGCAACAGTGTGAGTGAGGCCTAAGCTTCAACAACATCAGCCACATCAGCCACACTGGAGTGTAGATCCACTGTAGTGTAGATCCACATCATCATCTTCAATTGTGTTCCTTCCTTGTTACAACTTAACTGCCTTCAGCGGCAGATACAACTCAAGTCAACATACACACAGTACATTCACTTCAGCCTTCAATTCCAGGGCCAGAAACAGTCACTGAACATCGGCCACCCTGCAGTTATTGACTCAACAAACTCTAAATTGTGCAGGGTGATTTAAGGATGTTTCCAAAATGGATGCTGTGATAATAGCCGTTCTAGAAGCTCACAACACTGTGCGGATCGACTCATTTTGTGCGCTTGTAGATCTGCTATTTCCACTAGTTTGGGTCTCCGGGAAAACGTCAAATTTCTCTGTGATAGTTGGCCGAACGGTCAAGGCTCCAAAAAGACAGTCAAAGAGTCTAAGAATGCCCTTTTGGGGGTTTTATTCACCTTTCCAACACCAGCAGTCCAGTGCACACTATAAAACCGTGCACCTTTTCCTCGGCAAAGACGTAAAATAATGTTGGCCAATAAATAATTGGCCAATATAACAGTTCAAACAGAAACACACTAGAAGACAACACTAAGGAACAACAGCTACAGTAAACAGACGATAAGCTGTAACAGGCCATACTCTTACTTTCCAAAGACCCTTATTGTCCGGGAGCCGTGGGGCTGAACGTGGTTTCGTCAGTTTATTTCTCAACTGATTCTTGTAGCTTGGGGTCACCTCTCACGAATTCAAGAGGGTGCCTAGTGATATCCCTTGGGCAAATTTAGTTATTAACCCCTTAATGCCTGAAATACTAACAAATCCCTGAAAATAAAGTTTTATGGTATTTCATGCGAATTACTTGGTCTAAATGCATCAAATTTGCTTTCTACATGCGTTTGTGGATGTGGATAGGCACAATGTAGTAGATTTATGATGAATGCATTATTAATTAATGCATATTAACCCCTTCATGCCTCAAACCCCCAAATCCCATAAAATATATCGTTTAAATGCATCAAATTAGCTTTCTAGAGTGTTTATCCGCATGAATGTGGATATGTACAATATATTTGATTTCAGAATAGGGCATTTTTAGATATTAACCCCATCATGCTTAACACAGCAAAAGCCCATAAAATAGGCCTACAATAATTCATGCAAAAGCAACAAATTTGCATTACAAAATAAATGCTTATTTGGAAGTGGTCATGTCCACCACACCTCCTTTCCTATGAATTAAGTCGATCACTTATTACTTTATTACACTTATTACTTTATTACACTTATTACTTGTATTACTTTATTACACTTATTACTGCAGGTCTTTAGGTAGATTGGTAGGGCTCAGTGGCCTGATAGATCTGTCTTTTTCCATCCAAACTACTCTCGGTCTCATGCTGGTGTAATTTTGCCACAAAGATGTTTAAAAGTGGGGGATCTATACATTCTCAATTAATATGTTGGTGGTAGTGCAGCTGGTTTGAAGTACATGCATGACCTTTCCCATTATTTTCTCCCAGACTAGTAGTCTAGTTTCCTCCATAGTTTCCTTAACGGAACAGGACCTGAAGGTCCAGATGGCACTTGCTGGAATGCCTATAGCACAAGATGAGGAGTGTGGAAATCAGACCTCAAAAGGCGGCTGTTTGTAGCTACAGTGATTGGAGGAGATATATTATGATAGGACATGGTATTTCTAGCTGACCCCCGTCTCCCTGGCATCTCTGCTGACTGACCTGATCATGACCATGATGTAATCACAGACTTCACAGTAGACCTATATCTCGAAGATTAGGTAGATATCACTGTCAAACAGGTATGTGGTTGACATCAGCTGGATGGTCCAAAGGTCTGATACATCAATGACAGTGACATCTGCATCAGCAGCATTCCTCCCGAAGTGACGTCTTCAATGTGGACGTGGCTTTCTGAATTAGATCAATCACTTATTTTCAATGTATTTAAATAATCGATTTTCACTCATCTTCTAACACCGTGCTCATGCTTCTAATCTTTTTTTTCTTTTTATATATCTTTCTTGGACTTTGTCTTTCTACAACAAAGTGCTGCCTCTTTTCCAATATGCATGTTCATATTTATACCTTGCTTATTAGATGATGCTGTTTATTATTACTGTTCATCTGTGTTGAGGACCCCCTCTAAAATGAGATGATGCATCTCAAGGGGCTTATCCTTTCAATAAAGGTATATACATTTGCATTCCATCCTCTGTGAACATGGCAGTTAAGACTGGTGCCAGCTCATAGGCAAGGGCGTCCTCCACATGAACATCACAGTCACTAGACAGGAGTACGATGACCATTGAATAGATATAATTTAGGTCATACACTTTGGAGTGTATCATTTGAATTGGATTTGGCTGTTGTTGCCACCATCTTCAACCTGAAAAGAAATATGCTACAGTTTCACTAATACAGATGGTAGAAAGCAGATTTGATACATTTGACTTGATTATTGTGCATACAATCTCATTCTCAAAAGATATATTTTATGGCATGTTGGGGTTTCCAGGCATGAAGGGGTTAATAATATGCATTAATAAATAATGCATTAATCATACATTTTATACATTTATACAATGTGGATTGCATATCCACATTCATAAACACTGTAGAAATCAAAGTTGATGCATTTAGACCAAGTATTTTGCATGAAATACCATAAAACTCTATTTTGGGTGGATTCCTTTGTGTTTCGGGCATTAAGGGGCTAATAACAAAAAATGCCCAAGGGATATCACTGGGCACCCTCTGGAATTATTAAGAGGTGACCCCAAGCTACAAGAATCAGTTGACAAAAAAACTTTATCTGACGAAACCACGTTCAGCCAAAAATCACCCTTCGGTTCCCGGACTATTAGCAGCTCTCACTCAGTTACCTGGGTGTCTGTCAACCAAGGTCTAACTGTATAGAGCGTCGCAGTCCCGCCTCCTACCCTGGACCAGGAAATGAAACCCAATGCATTTTCCTCATAGACATTTCTTAAAGTATTTATTCAAAGACGGTTACACCGCGGACAAAGCCAACTCGAGTCGTGACTCATGACAACACAAACAATATTTTGGACCAAACAAATAATTAGAAAGAAGAAAAAAACGGCAGGTTACAACACTTTCTTTGTTGTTTTTCTTCTTTGTAATTATTTGTTTGGTCCAAAATATTGTTTGTGTTGTCATGAGTTGTCACGACTCGAGTTGGCTTTGTCCGCGGCGTAACCGTCTTTAAATAAATACTTTAAGAAATGTCTATGAGGAAAAATGCATTGGGTTTCATTTCCTGGTCCAGGGTAGGAGGCGGGACTGCGACGCTCTATAGTAGAGTATGTTAATGCAATATAACATACAATCTGCATACTACAGTAAAGTGCCCCTCGGGGCACAGGTCTCCACCAGGGCAGGTCAGGTTGTGGCCTCCTGGTGGTGCTATAATAGGCCGTTCTGGAAAATATGGGGCAGAGGTTCATCGTTGGCATCCAGGGAGTGTGTGTGCAAAATGTGGCATCGACCGGGTTAACGGTGCCGGAGATTAGCTGGTAACAACAGACGGACGGATGGACAGACGGAGTGCAAAACATACTCTCTCCCCATGCCTTCGGCCTGGTGGAGACAATTAGAATAATCCAAAGTAAATGTTTTGATACCCTAATGCCAGGGCTCCACCGGACGCGTTGCGTCTCCGTCGCGTGCGTAAAAAAACGCACCGGTTCAATTTTAATGCACGCGTCACGCAACGCAACGCAACGCAACGCAACGCAACGCAACGCAACGCAACGCGGGCAGTGGAGCCACCCTTCATTGATTAAAAAGGGAACATTCCCTGACGGTGACGGAGACGCGACGCTGACGCGCCCGGTGGAGCCCCGGTGTGAGGCTTTTCCCCTCAGGTCATGCAGGCTTTCTCTAAGTACAGTATAGTTTGCCAGCTTAAATTAATTCAATACAAAACAAAACGATACTTATTTTCTGTTTCATATGAGGTCACGCATTTGGCAGATTCAATCTTCTTCATCCAACCCAACATACAGTATAAGGACCTGTTTCAATATAAAGTGGCAGCATACTGTATACAGTAATACAGTATACAGTAATACAGTATACAGTACAATATACCTCCTCCTGTCTGAACACATAAAGTGGTCTTCTTTTCTCAGGTTACATTTACAGACGAATACATAAACCCTGGATTGACTGTGTATGTGTTTGTGTACAGTATAATGCATGTGAACCTGTGCGTGTTTGTGCGTGCGTGCGTGCGTGCGTGCGTGCGTGCGTGTGTGTGTGCGTGCGTGCGTCTCTTCATCTCCTCAGGCAGCTGTTTTCTCTCAGATGAAAGGTGAAAGTTATCGTTTGAAGCACGAGAGAGACGTGGGATGGAAACCATGTATGGTATATAATATAGAGAGACGTGGGATGGAAACCATGTATGGTATATAATATAGAGAGACGTGGGATGGAAACCATGTATGGTATATAATATAGAGAGACATGGGATAGAAACCATGTATGGTATATAATATAGAGAGACGTGGGATGGAAACCATGTATGGTATATAATATAGTGAGACGTAGGATGGAAACCATGTATGGTATATAATATAGAGAGGATAGAAACCATGTATGGTATATAATATAGAGAGGATAGAAACCATGTATGGTATATAATATAGAGAGACGTAGGATGGAAACCATGTATGGTATATAATATAGAGAGACGTAAGATGAAAACCATGTATGGTATATAATATAGAGAGACGTGGGATGGAAACCATGTATGGTATATAATATAGAGAGACGTAGGATGGAAACCATGTATGGTATATAATATAGAGAGACATGGGATGGAAACCATGTATGGTATATAATATAGAGAGACATGGGATGGAAACCATGTATGGTATATAATATAGAGAGACGTAGGATGGAAACCATGTATGGTATATAATATAGAGAGACGTAGGATGGAAACCATGTATGGTATATAATATAGAGAGACGTAGGATGGAAACCATGTATGGTATATAATATAGAGAGACATGGGATGGAAACCATGTATGGTATATAATATAGAGAGACATGGGATGGAAACCATGTATGGTATATAATATAGAGAGACGTAGGATGGAAACCATGTATGGTATATAATATAGAGAGACATGGGATGGAAACCATGTATGGTATATAATATAGAGAGACATGGGATGGAAACCATGTATGGTATATAATATAGAGAGACGTAGGATGGAAACCATGTATGGTATATAATATAGAGAGACGTAGGATGGAAACCATGTATGGTATATAATATAGAGAGACGTGGGATGGAAACCATGTATGGTATATAATATAGAGAGACGTGGGATGGAAACCATGTATGGTATATAATATAGAGAGACGTGGGATGGAAACCATGTATGGTATATAATATAGAGAGACGTAGGATGGAAACCATGTATGGTATATAATATAGAGAGACGAGGGATGGAAACCATGTATGGTATATAATATAGAGAGACGAGGGATGGAAACCATGTATGGTATATAATATAGAGAGACGTGGGATGGAAACCATGTATGGTATATAATATAGAGAGACGTAGGATGGAAACCATGTATGGTATATAATATAATATAGAGACGTAGGATGGAAACCATGTATGGTATATAATATAGAGAGACGAGGGATGGAAACCATGTATGGTATATAATATAGAGAGACGTGGGATGGAAACCATGTATGGTATATAATATAGAGAGACGTAGGATGGAAACCATGTATGGTATATAATATAGAGAGACATGGGATGGAAACCATGTATGGTATATAATATAGAGAGACGTGGGATGGAAACCATGTATGGTATATAATATAGAGAGACGTGGGATGGAAACCATGTATGGTATATAATATAGAGAGACGTGGGATGGAAACCATGTATGGTATATAATATAGAGAGACGTGGGATGGAAACCATGTATGGTATATAATATAGAGAGACATGGGATAGAAACCATGTATGGTATATAATATAGAGACGTAGGATGGAAACCATGTATGGTATATAATATAGAGACGTAGGATGGAAACCATGTATGGTATATAATATAGAGAGACATGGGATGGAAACCATGTATGGTATATAATATAGAGAGACGTGGGATGGAAACCATGTATGGTATATAATATAGAGAGACATGGGATGGAAACCATGTATGGTATATAATATAGAGAGACGTGGGATGGAAACCATGTATGGTATATAATATAGAGAGACATGGGATGGAAACCATGTATGGTATATAATATAGAGAGACGTGGGATGGAAACCATGTATGGTATATAATATAATATAGAGACATGGGATAGAAACCATGTATGGTATATAATATAGAGAGACGTGGGATGGAAACCATGTATGGTATATAATATAGAGAGACGTAGGATAGAAACCATGTATGGTATATAATATAGAGAGACATGGGATGGAAACCATGTATGGTATATAATATAGAGAGACATGGGATGGAAACCATGTATGGTATATAATATAGAGAGACGTGGGATGGAAACCATGTATGGTATATAATATAGAGAGACATGGGATGGAAACCATGTATGGTATATAATATAGAGAGACGTGGGATGGAAACCATGTATGGTATATAATATAGAGAGACGTGGGATGGAAACCATGTATGGTATATAATATAGAGAGACGTAGGATGGAAACCATGTATGGTATATAATATAGAGAGACGTGGGATGGAAACCATGTATGGTATATAATATAGAGAGACATGGGATAGAAACCATGTATGGTATATAATATAATATAGAGACATGGGATAGAAACCATGTATGGTATATAATATAGAGAGACGTGGGATGGAAACCATGTATGGTATATAATATAATATAGAGACATGGGATAGAAACCATGTATGGTATATAATATAGAGAGACGTGGGATGGAAACCATGTATGGTATATAATATAGAGAGACGTAGGATAGAAACCATGTATGGTATATAATATAGAGAGACATGGGATGGAAACCATGTATGGTATATAATATAGAGAGACGTAGGATGGAAACCATGTATGGTATATAATATAGAGAGACATGGGATAGAAACCATGCATGGTATATAATATAGAGAGACGTGGGATGGAAACCATGTATGGTATATAATATAGAGAGACGTAGGATAGAAACCATGTATGGTATATAATATAGAGAGACGTGGGATGGAAACCATGTATGGTATATAATATAGAGAGACGTAGGATGGAAACCATGTATGGTATATAATATAGAGAGACATGGGATAGAAACCATGCATGGTATATAATATAGAGAGACATGGGATGGAAACCATGTATGGTATATAATATAGAGAGACGTAGGATGGAAACCATGTATGGTATATAATATAGAGAGACATGGGATGGAAACCATGTATGGTATATAATATAGAGAGACGTGGGATGGAAACCATGTATGGTATATAATATAGAGAGACGTGGGATGGAAACCATGTATGGTATATAATATAGAGAGACGGGATGGAAACCATGTATGGTATATAATATAGAGAGACATGGGATGGAAACCATGTATGGTATATAATATAGAGAGACATGGGATGGAAACCATGTATGGTATATAATATAGAGAGACGTAGGATGGAAACCATGTATGGTATATAATATAGAGAGACGTAGGATGGAAACCATGTATGGTATATAATATAGAGAGACGTAGGATGGAAACCATGTATGGTATATAATATAGAGAGACATGGGATAGAAACCATGCATGGTATATAATATAGAGAGACATGGGATGGAAACCATGTATGGTATATAATATCGTCGCTGTCAGGGCTGAAAGCTCCTATCTCCATATTCTACATCTTTATGTTCTTTTGTTAATGTTAAATGAATGCCCTATAATTGATCATTACCACAGCGTCACACAAAAGCATCGACAGCAGACGATATTCAAGCTTGAAACGTAGTGCGTTTTGAGCTTTTAGATCGGCTATTTTTTTAATCCATTCAAGACAGGAACAACTTTTTGGTGCTTTAAGCATTATGTTATAATTTAGCTATTGAAAAATAGCACATCTACAAGCTCATAGTGCGGCACAGCGCACTATGAGCTTGTAGATCTGCTATTTTCAAAAAATCGTGAAAGTGTGACGCAAATCTTTGAATATATATTATTTCAGAGCAAACGATTTTAACTCAAATCTTTGCTTCTGGGTGGTCCCTGGAACTACATTTTCCTATTTTCAGATGGGGGTCGGCGGCCAAATACAGATCATTCTGGGGGTCCTTGACGTGAAAAAGTTTGAGCACCACTGACATAGAAAGTTAGGTTTTTCAGAAAACTGTTTTTTTTAACCGTCCTGAGGTCAAAATGGGTGAATCCTGAAAGGTAAACAGTTGTGGACATAACGAGGTTTCCACCCGACAGACACGATATCCACAAGTGTTACTTTTCAGGAAAAAGAAGAAAATAGAAACAGAGTTGATGGATCCATCGTCATTTACTCACAAAGCTCTTGTTAATACTCTCCATCGGGTCAATATATATAGATCGGCTATTTTGGCTACTTCCGTGTAAACACTTGCAATTTGCAATTTTAGTAGCAGATGCTCTTAATTCAGAGCCACTTACACTAAGAATAACAAATGGTAATATATCAAATACATAAAAAAATAGTCATCAAGAATCATACGCACCTAACTCTCTGTGTGTACGTGTGTACGTGTGTAATCCACGTAACTTGAGAACCGTTCGCCCCACCGACTTCAAATTCCAAACACGCGTTCCACACCCCCGCAGGGAGAGCAGTGCCCGGTGTCCAGTCGGTCGGACCCACGGTTGTCCAGAACCGCCACAAAAGGCCTCTGCACGGGCCACAGCTGACATCACTGCCTCTGCCCGGGCCAGACTCCATATATGGGCATCTGCATGCCTGACAAAGAACTCCAGGTAAGTGCTACGGCAAGTGCTACGGGCTAAGATGGAGTCTGAAGAGGTGGTTATTGAGTGGTGTAAACCACTCCTACAACTGGCTTTGTTATTGAGTGGTGTAAACCACTCCTACAACTGGCTTTGTTATTGAGTGGTGTAAACCACTCCTACAACTGGCTTTGTTATTGAGTGGTGTAAACCACTCCTACAACTGGCTTTGTTAGTTTACGTGTCTGTCTGTTTGTCTGTCTGTCTGTTCGTACCAAAAAAATTGCATGGTTGCTATGGTCACCCAGTTCACACGGGTGTGATTTCATTACGTCAGACATTACGTCAGACCACAGCTGATCAGTCTATATAAGACCTTACACCACTCAGTTCACACGGGTGTGATTTTTCACACTACGATGGAAGATTGGGAGTGAGTCTGCAGATCTGATTGCAATGGGAAGTGCATTCCATAGATTCTTATGGAGGGGAGAAGAGTTTGGTATGTGTGAAGTGTTGTCCCGACGATTTTATTGAATGTTCTTCCAGCTTCCCTGCGTTGGCTGATCTGAGCGTGCAGAAGGGTTTGTAGGGTCACACACACACACACACACACACACACACACACACACACACACACACACACACACACACACACACACACACACACACACACACACACACACACACACACACACACACACACACACACACACACACACTGTAGTGTAACAAAGTAAGTAAGTATTATTTAAAAAAAAGGTTGAAAAATGGAGATTCAGTATAAGGTTATACTGTACCATTTCTAATCAATTGACACTGAAATTGATAGACGACGTAACCGACTCGCTCAGTCTTGTGTCACGCAAGCACAGTACACACACACACACACACACACACACACACACACACACACACACACACACACACACACACACACACACACACACACACACACACACACACACACACACACACACACACACACACACACACACACACACGTACAAATGCACAGTCAAACAGACCCTGCATGTGGTTCTCTACAGTATAACAGTAACAGTATTGACTCACCAGTCTAGCCTAGCAGGCGCTCATTCTTGGAGGACGTAAGGGCACACATAACTTATTGATCAATGGCGAGACATGACAGCCTCGATGCGCGTGTGTGTGTGTGCTCACGCACGCGTCATTATGTGTGTGCATACTTACCTAAGTATGTGTGAGTAATGCACTGTATGGGCGGTAATGATAGCAGTAGATCTTAGTCATTTTAGTGGGTCCTGATGTTGCTGTGTGTGTGTGTGTGTGTGTGTGTGTGTCTTGTACATTCACACACAGCAAAGTATCGCTGTAATTCATCCTGTCAGCGTGCGTGTGTGTGAGTGTGTGCGTGCGTGCGTTTGAGTGTGCGTGCATACGTGCGTGCATACGTGCGTGCATACGTGCGCGCGCATACGTGCATGCGTCCACTCAGAGGTCATCTAAGTTTCCAGATCATCTAAGGCCAGAGAGATTCATTTCTCAGTAAACCACGAAGTGGAGGAAAAAACAGTGGCGTCAGCAGTGTGTGAGACACACAGAGGGGATTAAGGCAGGGCTCACTGCCTGGCCTGCTCGGTATTTACATCAAGACAATCTATCTACTCCACACCATCTATGGCCCTGAGCCTGCATAATCATATCAGCACTGATCTATCCAACATGTTGCAGCTCCCATCTATTTAAAGGCGGGATTTATTGTGTCTATACTTTAATGCCCATGGGATCTTTTTGTGCACACCGGCGCGCATGCGTATATGGCGGGAGTGTGTGAGTGTGTGTGTGTGTGTGTGTGTGTGTGTGTGTGTGTGTGTGTGTGTGTGTGTGTGTGCGTGGTAAATGGTGCATTTTTTTATATAGCGCTTTTATCCAAAGTGCTTTACATAGATTACATTACATTCACACACACACACACACACACACACACACACACACACACACACACACACACACACACACACACACACACACACACACACACACACACACACACACACACACACACACACACACACACACACACACACACACACACACCGAAAGCACCTGCTCATCGTGAGCAATTCAGGGTTTCAGAGCAAGGACACTTCGACACTAACGCTGGGGGAGCCCACAGGGATCGAACTGAGAACCTTGCGGTTCTCAATCGGGCCGCTCTACCGCTGAGCCACTGCAGCCACGTCCTACGCTGTCGGGTGCATTGCTGGATTTTGGCGGAAGTATACCGCTCAAGGAAATGACATTGACACTTTTGCAAATCTGTTTACATTCTCCGTGAATAAAACAACTGTCGTCATTGGTCGGGAAAATATCGTACCCGGGTGGGTACGATGACGGATGTTCCGGCCCGACACTTCCGGCTATGCACTACTTTACTTACTTTATTTGTTTATTTGTTTATTTGGACAGGACAATGCATATTAATGGACGTCACATGGACGTAAATACACCGGATATAGCACAGTTGCTAATTTTCATCCGCAGTCCTCACAAGGAAACACATAACGGAAAACAGACAGGCAAACAGTGGAATACATTTGCAAAACATTACATAGGGAACACAGCATAAAAAAAGAAATACATTTAGGTGAATGGTTGCAGCTTTGGTTTTCAAGCAACCATTTTTTCATATTGAATTTAAAAGATGGAAATGTAGCACAATCCCTTATACGCAGAGGAAGGCCATTCCATGCTACACAACCCTGTACTGAGAGGACATTTTGGCCGAATGTTGTTTGCCGGTGCGGCACTTGGCAGTCTCCTCGAGTGGTTGCTCTGGTACTGATTCCCCTATCAGACACTCTATCAGTAGTAAGGGCATTTTATCAGGTATTTGACCAATCTGGGAACTAAATCGTTACCAAGAAATTTCTTCACCAATGTGTTTCTAAAGGTGTCTAATAACATGTACTAAAAGTTTGAAATTCAACTCCCGGGGGAAATTGAGTTATTAGTATAATATGTGACCATACCCTTAACATCCTATATAAGGCAAAAAAGTCCAAATTTCATCATTCTTTAAGTAGCATGTGACATATGAAACTAGGGGGTTTTCCGCTCGGAGAAGTCGCGGTGCGACAACGCAAGCGTATTTACGTGAGCACGGTCCGTGAATTTATTGCGCGCGTGCTCGTTAGGTGCACACGCCCACGACTCACCAGACCTGGATTCTGTTTAGCTTTTTTTTTTTACGCTTGCGTTGTCGCGCCCCTCTTCAACAGACCTGGATGAGACCTGTGTTGATCCAGGCAACAACGCCTGCGTTCCTCGCTTCACGTTTGCAATAAGGCTGGGACCGAGGCTATATAAGCCACCACTGCGTGTGTGCGTGCGTGCGTGTGCCGTGCGTGCATGAGCGTGCATGTGGCTGAGTGTGTGCGTGTTGCCTGCTGATACGGATCTAACAACAAGCCCGTGTTCCAGTGGCGTAATTCAAGTGGATCTTATCTGTACTCCTCTATGGCCAGCTGTACTGGAGGTGAAGTCATGGGTGGGGCAGGGTGGTTTCCTACTGTCTTAATGCTGTACTGGAGGTGAAGTCATGGGTGGGGCAGGGTGGTTTCCTACTGTCTTAATGCTGTACTGGAGGTGAAGTCATGGGTGGGGCAGGGTGGTTTCCTACTGTCTTAATGCTGTACTGGAGGTGAAGTCATGGGTGGGGCAGGGTGGTTTCCTACTGTCTTAATGCTGTACTGGAGGTGAAGTCATGGGTGGGGCAGGGTGGTTTCCTACTGTCTTAATGCTGTACTGGAGGTGAAGTCATGGGTGGGGCAGGGTGGTTTCCTACTGTCTTAATGCTGTACTGGAGGTGAAGTCATGGGTGGGGCAGGGTGGTTTCCTACTGTCTTAATGCTGTACTGGAGGTGAAGTCATGGGTGGGGCAGGGTGGTTTCCTACAGTCTTAATGCTGTACTGGAGGTGAAGTCATGGGTGGGGCAGGGTGGTTTCCTACTGTCTTAATGCTGTACTGGAGGTGAAGTCATGGGTGGGGCAGGGTGGTTTCCTACTGTCTTAATGCTGTACTGGAGGTGAAGTCATGGGTGGGGCAGGGTGGTTTCCTACTGTCTTAATGCTGTACTGGAGGTGAAGTCATGGGTGGGGCAGGGTGGTTTCCTACTGTCTTAATGCTGTACTGGAGGTGAAGTCATGGGTGGGGCGGGGTGGTTTCCTACTGTCTTAATGCTGTACTGGAGGTGAAGTCATGGGTGAGGCGGGGTGGCTTCCTGCTGTCTTAATGCTGTACTGGAGGTGAAGTCATGGGTGGGGCGGGGTGGTTTCCTACTGTCTTAATGCTGTACTGGAGGTGAAGTCATGGGTGGGGCAGGGTGGTTTCCTACTGTCTTAATGCTGTACTGGAGGTGAAGTCATGGGTGGGGCAGGGTGGTTTCCTACTGTCTTAATGCTGTACTGGAGGTGAAGTCATGGGTGGGGCAGGGTGGTTTCCTACTGTCTTAATGCTGTACTGGAGGTGAAGTCATGGGTGGGGCAGGGTGGTTTCCTACTGTCTTAATGCTGTACTGGAGGTGAAGTCATGGGTGGGCCAGGGTGGCTTCCTGCTGTCTTAATGCTGTACTGGAGGTGAAGTCATGGGTGGGGCAGGGTGGTTTCCTACTGTCTTAATGCTGTACTGGAGGTGAAGTCATGGGTGGGGCGGGGTGGTTTCCTACTGTCTTAATGCTGTACTGGAGGTGAAGTCATGGGTGGGGCAGGGTGGTTTCCTACTGTCTTAATGCTGTACTGGAGGTGAAGTCATGGGTGGGGCAGGGTGGTTTCCTACTGTCTTAATGCTGTACTGGAGGTGAAGTCATGGGTGGGGCAGGGTGGTTTCCTACTGTCTTAATGCTGTACTGGAGGTGAAGTCATGGGTGGGGCAGGGTGGTTTCCTACTGTCTTAATGCTGTACTGGAGGTGAAGTCATGGGTGGGGCGGGGTGGTTTCCTACTGTCTTAATGCTGTACTGGAGGTGAAGTCATGGGTGGGCCAGGGTGGTTTCCTACTGTCTTAATGCTGTACTGGAGGTGAAGTCATGGGTGGGGCAGGGTGGTTTCCTACTGTCTTAATGCTGTACTGGAGGTGAAGTCATGGGTGGGGCAGGGTGGTTTCCTACTGTCTTAATGCTGTACTGGAGGTGAAGTCATGGGTGGGGCAGGGTGGTTTCCTACTGTCTTAATGCTGTACTGGAGGTGAAGTCATGGGTGGGGCGGGGTGGTTTCCTACTGTCTTAATGCTGTACTGGAGGTGAAGTCATGGGTGGGGCAGGGTGGTTTCCTACTGTCTTAATGCTGTACTGGAGGTGAAGTCATGGGTGGGCCAGGGTGGCTTCCTGCTGTCTTAATGCTGTACTGGAGGTGAAGTCAGCAGGGGGGGGGTCAGTATGAAAAGTATGACTTTTGGGGACACAAGATGCAATTACTGGGGGCGAGAAAAAAGTATTAAGTAAAGTACTGAGTAAAGTGTACTATATAACTTTTTTTTTTTTAAAGTAATAAGTAATACTATTACTGTTTAAGAGTAACTTTGACAACAATGTTTAAGACCTATATTTCCCTGTTTGTTCTGTCGCCACAAAGGACAAAGAATCCATCTGACCTGTTTGCGTGTTTCCTGAATGAATGAGTTCTGTCAACAGAGAAGGAGAAGTGACAGGCTGCTGAGCGACACTGTGTCGTGGTGGCACATGGAAATCAGTGACCCATATGCCTTTGCAGCTAGTCTGTGGTGATTGCGTAATGATTCTAATCTACCTGATTCAATAGGTCAATACTTTTGGTGTGACACACACACGGCTCTTGTTTATATTGCTCAGAGTAAATTAGCTGCTGCATGTAAAGGGTTAAAGCATCTTGAAGCAGAGTCTGGAGACTAGGCCACTGTGATTTATGAGCACTGACTGTGTGTGTGTGTGTGTGTGTGTGTGCGTGCGTGCGTGCGTGCGTGCGTGCGTGCGTGCGTGCGTGCGTGCGTGCGTGCGTGCGTGCGTGCGTGAAATCAAGGTCGTGCTCTGGTTTTAAAGACATGCCACCACCAACAATCCGTCCTCTTCATCCAATACTTCTTGGCTGAATCACAAATACTTCAACAACACATGCGTGTGCACGCACGCAAGCACGCACGCACGCACACTACAGTAGCCTATGCTATTTTTAACCCTAACTCTTGTAGCTTGTAGATCTGCTAATGCTGGTATGTGACACTGGTGTACCAACATGACCAAAACAACAGAAATGTGTCAACATTTTAAATAAATAAAAATAAAAAGAAGTAATCTGAAATGTTCAATAACTGAATTAAAAAACACATGAACTTGCTTGCAGAATCGTCTCTGTATCTTCTGACAGTGGTGTGAGTTTTGAACAGAGACATCCCTTCAACAGAGACATCGCTTCAACAACAGAATATTATGCACACTGAAAAGACTCTAACCCCTTTAGGACTGAGGTGGATTCTAAAAAAAATTTCTTCTGAATCCTAATAGTTTTTTGTAAAACCTTATTTTTCTATGTCAGTGGTGCTCAACCTTTTTCACGTCAAGTCCCCCCAGAATGATCTGTATTTGGCCGCGGATTTTCCAAACAGCGGTGAAAAGATCGAATGAAGATACCAAGGAAGATACCAAGGTTAAATAAAAAAAAACTTAAAAAAACACAGTCATGGAGGAATAAGGTCCTTGACCGAAGTATTTCCTGTACTAAGCCGAGTGAAGACAGTGTGAGGATTCTTCTGTTTTATTTGTCAAACTGATAAACGAAGACAAGCTAAACGCTGCTCTTTACACCCAACCAGACCATGGCTTGAACTGACCAAACATTGACATCCTGAGGTTGACAATTACTGGGAGGATACATTCATAGCAATAGCAGCAACAAATGCCATAATGCACATCGCAAAGTTCTTTGGATGAAGTCACACTTTTGTATTCCAAAAATGAGACTTTGTAATGCAAACAACTATGAAGAAAGACTGAGACTATGTGTGTCTTCAAGCAATGCCAACGCACAACCATGAGCATACCTGCTGATTCAAATTAGGCAAAATTCTTCATTAAGGACAATGCTTCTTTAATGAGTCTTTATTGTGATCGCTCTGAGATGAGATGTGCTTAATACTTTAATTGCCTTTCATTTGTCTAATTTCTTTTGTGGTGATAAGAGATGGAAAGAGAACTGTGGACATATGTGTGCTGTGCAGGCGCACGTGCGCACGCGCACACACACTCACTCGCTCACATGCACACACTAAAATATATACTTTTTTAAAGGCAGAATACAACACAGCCAATTACACAGAGAGAGAGAGAGAGAGAGATAGAGAGAGAGAGAGAGAGAGAGAGAGAGAGAGAGAGAGAGAGAATGAAGCTGTCCAGTTGTGCCAGCACAGTATGGTGCCAATGCCATGCAGGGGTCATGCACCAAATAGAAGCGGATCAACAAGCTCACAACCTGTCACACTGCAATGCACTTTGAATTTTGTAGATCTGCTATTTCCCCCATGATGGAACAAAGTAAATATCAGGCTAAATAATGAATCTTGTGCCAGCAATCCAGTGAGAGTGACCCCCCCCACTATACCACCATCACACTCTCTCTCTCTCTCTCTCTCTCTCTCTCTCTCTCTCTCTCTCTCTCTCTCTCTCTCTCTCTCTCTCTCTCTCTCTCCATGTCTATGCCAACTTAAAGCAATCCTGTTAAACAATGAGTGCAGCATTTAATCTCTTAACAAGAACCGAACCTGTACACAAACACACTACGGAACGAAAGACAGGAAAGGTTGCTAGCAACTCTCTCTCTCTCTCTCTCTCTCTCTCTCTCTCTCTCCATTCTTCCACCCTTCATAAAACCTCCTTGCGTTCCATTCTTCGTCCGCTCCGCTTCTCATTATCGCCTCCATTTATTCAGGCTGCGCGCGAGTGATAATTCACAGTCGACGCCTCACTTCCTCCCAAGGTATAAGATATTGTACGGTCGCTCCACAGCCGTCCCTCCTTGTACAGCGTGCTGTAATAATGAACACATTGACAGCGTGGGTGGACCATGATGATTTCCCCCCCGTTACAGCCCTGAGAAAAACATATAATCCTGACAAAACAGACTACTACAGTGGTTACAGACACAAAACGCGCCCATACGCACGCACGCTCGCCGGAGGTAGAGCAGGTCATCCATGGGTGATCCATGGGTCGGCGGTTCGAATCCCGGCTCCTCCTGTCTACATGTCAAAGTGTCCTTGGGCAAGACACTGAACCCAAAAACTGCTCCTGATGTGCTGGTTGGTACCTTGCATGGCATCCGCCGCAATCGGTGTATGAACGTGTGTGTGAATGGGTGAATGTATTTGCACTATGTAAAGCCCCTTGGATAAAGGCGCTATATAAATGCACCATTTACCACGCACGCACGCACGCACGCTTCGCACGCACGCACGCTTCGCACGCACGCACGCTTCGCACGCACGCACGCATGCATGCACGCACGCACGCACGCACGCACGCACGCAAGCACACGCAAACAAAAACACAAATATTCAACAACTCCTATAAGCATGCTACACACACACATCCTCGACAACTCTTAACACGTTGACTGCGTTATAAATTAACCTCCAACTCCCGTTCCCTGCCGGTGTTTTCACTATACTAACCTTTAGAAGAATCACGGCGTCACGATTATACCTCCATTTCATGAAAATCCGCCTGAAAGTTGTCCCATTGTTTGTGTCCGAGTTGAAAAATCCTCCACCGCGGCGACCCGAAACAACAACACAGAACAGAGCGGGATGGATTACGCACCGTAGGCAATGCATTGAGCCTCAATTTCCCAGAAGCCCTAGGAATCAAATTAAACATGTAGCTATAGATGTCAAGTTAAGAGACCACGGAAGTGAACCTTTCAATTAAGCCTGTTTTCTCAACTCGCTGTTTTCTGCAAGACATTAGGCTACTCTAAAACTGCTGGGTCAAACCCTGAACAACATTTACCAATGTGTCAATTTGAAGCTATGATTCCCTGCTTTCATAATGACTTGAAATAAACGAAAATTAAAAACAATTCCAAACATTCCTCTCCCATTCTGTCTTCTCTCCGTTCTGAACTCTTATACTGTGTCTTTGTCGTGTGTTTTGCAGCTTTGAATTGTTATTTATATTTCACTTTTTTTATTTACACCTTTCATCTTTATTTTTGTGTTTGTTTTGTGTCAGCGAGATGGCACCTAGAAGAAGTTGTTTTCTTTAGAATGTGTCTATCCGTGCTGGAGTGGCCTGACAGAAAGACACACACACTGCACACACAAACACACACTACACACACACTGCACTCACACACACGCACGCACGCACGCACGCACGCACGCACGCACACAACGGCTTTAGGGCTGTCCAAAGATTTGTGACTCGTGTTACACGATCCAGTGAAGTCTCAGTTGTTCTGCATTTGCTGTTCACAGCGTGCAGAGAACTGTGGCTGTCACATTCACGATGCACAGTGAACGCAAACGGAACCCAAATGGATCCATTTTGGTTCCATACCGTATACTGTACACACTCTCTGGGTTGTTAAATGCACACTGAGAATGGAGCTGCGTGAAGAGGGTTCTGGCAGGTATTCCCATGCATTCTGAGTCACCATGTATGAGTTACTATAGAGGGTTCTGGCAGGTATTCCCATGCATACTGAGTCACCATGTATGAGTTACTATAGAGGGTTCTGGCAGGTATTCCCATGCATACTGAGTCACCATGTATGAGTTACTATAGAGGGTTCTGGCAGGTATTCCCATGCATACTGAGTCACCCTGTATGAGTTACTATAGAGGGTTCTGGCAGGTATTCCCATGCATACTGAGTCACCATGTATGAGTTACTATAGAGGGTTCTGGCAGGTATTCCCATGCATACTGAGTCACCATGTATGAGTTACTATAGAGGGTTCTGGCAGGTATTCCCATGCATACTGAGTCACCATGTATGAGTTACTATAGAGGGTTCTGGCAGGTATTCCCATGCATACTGAGTCACCATGTATGAGTTACTATAGAGGGTTCTGGCAGGTATTCCCATACATACTGAGTCACCATGTATGAGTTACTATAGAGGGTTCTGGCAGGTATTCCCATACTGAGTCACCATGTATGAGTTACTATAGAGGGTTCTGGCAGGTATTCCCATACTGAGTCACCATGTATGAGTTACTATAGAGGGTTCTGGCAGGTATTCCCATGCATACTGAGTCACCATGTATGAGTTACTATAGAGGGTTCTGGCAGGTATTCCCATGCATACTGAGTCACCAAGTATGAGTTACTATAGAGGGTTCTGGCAGGTATTCCCATGCATACTGAGTCACCATGTATGAGTTACTATAGAGGGTTCTGGCAGGTATTCCCATGCATACTGAGTCACCATGTATGAGTTACTATAGAGGGTTCTGGCAGGTATTCCCATGCATACTGAGTCACCATGTATGAGTTACTATAGAGGGTTCTGGCAGGTATTCCCATGCATACTGAGTCACCATGTATGAGTTACTATAGAGGGTTCTGGCAGGTATTCCCATGCATACTGAGTCACCATGTATGAGTTACTATAGAGGGTTCTGGCAGGTATTCCCATGCATACTGAGTCACCATGTATGAGTTACTATAGAGGGTTCTGACAGGTATTCCCATGCATTCTGAGTCACCATGTATGAGTTACTATAGAGGGTTCTGGCAGGTATTCCCATGCATACTGAGTCACCATGTATGAGTTACTATAGAGGGTTCTGGCAGGTATTCCCATGCATACTGAGTCACCATGTATGAGTTACTATAGAGGGTTCTGGCAGGTATTCCCATGCATACTGAGTCACCATGTATGAGTTACTATAGAGGGTTCTGGCAGGTATTCCCATGCATTCTGAGTCACCATGTATGAGTTACTATAGAGGGTTCTGGCAGGTATTCCCATGCATACTGAGTCACCATGTATGAGTTACTATAGAGGGTTCTGGCAGGTATTCCCATGCATACTGAGTCACCATGTATGAGTTACTATAGAGGGTTCTGCCAGGTATTCCCATGCATACTGAGTCACCATGTATGAGTTACTATAGAGGGTTCTGGCAGGTATTCCCATACATACTGAGTCACCATGTATGAGTTACTATAGAGGGTTCTGGCAGGTATTCCCATACATACTGAGTCACCATGTATGAGTTACTATAGAGGGTTCTGGCAGGTATTCCCATGCATACTGAGTCACCATGTATGAGTTACTATAGAGGGTTCTGGCAGGTATTCCCATGCATACTGAGTCACCATGTATGAGTTACTATAGAGTGTTCTGGCAGGTATTCCCATGCATACTGAGTCACCATGTATGAGTTACTATAGAGGGTTCTGGCAGGTATTCCCATGCATACTGAGTCACCATGTATGAGTTACTATAGAGGGTTCTGACAGGTATTCCCATGCATTCTGAGTCACCATGTATGAGTTACTATAGAGGGTTCTGGCAGGTATTCCCATGCATACTGAGTCACCATGTATGAGTTACTATAGAGTGTTCTGGCAGGTATTCCCATGCATACTGAGTCACCATGTATGAGTTACTATAGAGGGTTCTGGCAGGTATTCCCATGCATACTGAGTCACCATGTATGAGTTACTATAGAGGGTTCTGGCAGGTATTCCCATACTGAGTCACCATGTATGAGTTACTATAGAGGGTTCTGGCAGGTATTCCCATGCATACTGAGTCACCATGTATGAGTTACTATAGAGGGTTCTGGCAGGTATTCCCATGCATACTGAGTCACCATGTATGAGTTACTATAGAGGGTTCTGGCAGGTATTCCCATGCATACTGAGTCACCATGTATGAGTTACTATAGAGGGTTCTGGCAGGTATTCCCATGCATACTGAGTCACCATGTATGAGTTACTATAGAGGGTTCTGGCAGGTATTCCCATGCATACTGAGTCACCATGTATGAGTTACTATAGAGGGTTCTGACAGGTATTCCCATGCATTCTGAGTCACCATGTATGAGTTACTATAGAGGGTTCTGGCAGGTATTCCCATGCATACTGAGTCACCATGTATGAGTTACTATAGAGGGTTCTGCCAGGTATTCCCATGCATACTGAGTCACCATGTATGAGTTACTATAGAGGGTTCTGGCAGGTATTCCCATGCATACTGAGTCACCATGTATGAGTTACTATAGAGGGTTCTGGCAGGTATTCCCATGCATACTGAGTCACCATGTATGAGTTACTATAGAGGGTTCTGGCAGGTATTCCCATACATACTGAGTCACCATGTATGAGTTACTATAGAGGGTTCTGGCAGGTATTCCCATACATACTGAGTCACCATGTATGAGTTACTATAGAGGGTTCTGGCAGGTATTCCCATGCATACTGAGTCACCATGTATGAGTTACTATAGAGGGTTCTGGCAGGTATTCCCATGCATACTGAGTCACCATGTATGAGTTACTATAGAGTGTTCTGGCAGGTATTCCCATGCATACTGAGTCACCATGTATGAGTTACTATAGAGGGTTCTGGCAGGTATTCCCATGCATACTGAGTCACCATGTATGAGTTACTATAGAGGGTTCTGGCAGGTATTCCCATGCATACTGAGTCACCATGTATGAGTTACTATAGAGGGTTCTGGCAGGTATTCCCATGCATACTGAGTCACCATGTATGAGTTACTATAGAGGGTTCTGGCAGGTATTCCCATGCATACTGAGTCACCATGTATGAGTTACTATAGAGGGTTCTGGCAGGTATTCCCATGCATACTGAGTCACCATGTATGAGTTACTATAGAGGGTTCTGGCAGGTATTCCCATACATACTGAGTCACCATGTATGAGTTACTATAGAGGGTTCTGGCAGGTATTCCCATGCATACTGAGTCACCATGTATGAGTTACTATAGAGGGTTCTGGCAGGTATTCCCATGCATACTGAGTCACCATGTATGAGTTACTATAGAGGGTTCTGCCAGGTATTCCCATGCATACTGAGTCACCATGTATGAGTTACTATAGAGGGTTCTGGCAGGTATTCCCATGCATACTGAGTCACCATGTATGAGTTACTATAGAGGGTTCTGGCAGGTATTCCCATGCATACTGAGTCACCATGTATGAGTTACTATAGAGGGTTCTGCCAGGTATTCCCATGCATACCGAGTCACCATGTATGAGTTACTATAGAGGGTTCTGGCAGGTATTCCCATGCATACCGAGTCACTATGTATGAGTTACTATAGAGTGTTCTGGCAGGTATTCCCATGCATACTGAGTCACCATGTATGAGTTACTATAGAGGGTTCTGGCAGGTATTCCCATGCATACTGAGTCACCATGTATGAGTTACTATAGAGGGTTCTGGCAGGTATTCCCATGCATACTGAGTCACCATGTATGAGTTACTATAGAGGGTTCTGGCAGGTATTCCCATACATACTGAGTCACCATGTATGAGTTACTATAGAGGGTTCTGGCAGGTATTCCCATGCATACGGAGTCACCATGTATGAGTTACTATAGAGGGTTCTGGCAGGTATTCCCATGCATACGGAGTCACCATGTATGAGTTACTATAGAGGGTTCTGGCAGGTATTCCCATGCATACTGAGTCACCATGTATGAGTTACTATAGAGGGTTCTGGCAGGTATTCCCATGCATACTGAGTCACCATGTATGAGTTACTATAGAGGGTTCTGGCAGGTATTCCCATGCATACTGAGTCACCATGTATGAGTTACTATAGAGGGTTCTGGCAGGTATTCCCATGCATACTGAGTCACCATGTATGAGTTACTATAGAGGGTTCTGGCAGGTATTCCCATGCATACTGAGTCACCATGTATGAGTTACTATAGAGGGTTCTGGCAGGTATTCCCATGCATACTGAGTCACCATGTATGAGTTACTATAGAGGGTTCTGGCAGGTATTCCCATGCATACTGAGTCACCATGTATGAGTTACTATAGAGGGTTCTGGGAGGTATTCCCATGCATACTGAGTCACCATGTATGAGTTACTATAGAGGGTTCTGGCAGGTATTCCCATGCATACTGAGTCACCATGTATGAGTTACTATAGAGGGTTCTGGCAGGTATTCCCATGCATACTGAGTCACCATGTATGAGTTACTATAGAGGGTTCTGGCAGGTATTCCCATGCATACTGAGTCACCATGTATGAGTTACTATAGAGGGTTCTGGCAGGTATTCCCATGCATACTGAGTCACCATGTATGAGTTACTATAGAGGGTTCTGGCAGGTATTCCCATGCATACTGAGTCACCATGTATGAGTTACTATAGAGGGTTCTGACAGGTATTCCCATGCATACTGAGTCACCATGTATGAGTTACTATAGAGGGTTCTGGCAGGTATTCCCATGCATACTGAGTCACCATGTATGAGTTACTATAGAGGGTTCTGGCAGGTATTCCCATGCATACTGAGTCACCATGTATGAGTTACTATAGAGGGTTCTGGCAGGTATTCCCATGCATACTGAGTCACCATGTATGAGTTACTATAGAGGGTTCTGGCAGGTATTCCCATGCATACTGAGTCACCATGTATGAGTTACTATAGAGGGTTCTGGCAGGTATTCCCATGCATACTGAGTCACCATGTATGAGTTACTATAGAGGGTTCTGGCAGGTATTCCCATGCATACTGAGTCACCATGTATGAGTTACTATAGAGGGTTCTGGGAGGTATTCCCATGCATACTGAGTCACCATGTATGAGTTACTATAGAGGGTTCTGGCAGGTATTCCCATGCATACTGAGTCACCATGTATGAGTTACTATAGAGGGTTCTGGCAGGTATTCCCATGCATACTGAGTCACCATGTATGAGTTACTATAGAGGGTTCTGGCAGGTATTCCCATGCATACTGAGTCACCATGTATGAGTTACTATAGAGGGTTCTGGCAGGTATTCCCATGCATACTGAGTCACCATGTATGAGTTACTATAGAGGGTTCTGGCAGGTATTCCCATGCATACTGAGTCACCATGTATGAGTTACTATAGAGGGTTCTGACAGGTATTCCCATGCATACTGAGTCACCATGTATGAGTTACTATAGAGGGTTCTGGCAGGTATTCCCATGCATACTGAGTCACCATGTATGAGTTACTATAGAGGGTTCTGGCAGGTATTCCCATGCATACTGAGTCACCATGTATGAGTTACTATAGAGGGTTCTGGCAGGTATTCCCATGCATACTGAGTCACCATGTATGAGTTACTATAGAGGGTTCTGGCAGGTATTCCCATGCATACTGAGTCACCATGTATGAGTTACTATAGAGGGTTCTGGCAGGTATTCCCATGCATACTGAGTCACCATGTATGAGTTACTATAGAGGGTTCTGGGAGGTATTCCCATGCATACTGAGTCACCATGTATGAGTTACTATAGAGGGTTCTGGCAGGTATTCCCATGCATACTGAGTCACCATGTATGAGTTACTATAGAGGGTTCTGGCAGGTATTCCCATGCATACTGAGTCACCATGTATGAGTTACTATAGAGGGTTCTGGCAGGTATTCCCATGCATACTGAGTCACCATGTATGAGTTACTATAGAGGGTTCTGGCAGGTATTCCCATGCATACTGAGTCACCATGTATGAGTTACTATAGAGGGTTCTGGCAGGTATTCCCATGCATACTGAGTCACCATGTATGAGTTACTATAGAGGGTTCTGACAGGTATTCCCATGCATACTGAGTCACCATGTATGAGTTACTATAGAGGGTTCTGGCAGGTATTCCCATGCATACTGAGTCACCATGTATGAGTTACTATAGAGGGTTCTGGCAGGTATTCCCATGCATACTGAGTCACCATGTATGAGTTACTATAGAGGGTTCTGGCAGGTATTCCCATGCATACTGAGTCACCATGTATGAGTTACTATAGAGGGTTCTGGGAGGTATTCCCATGCATACTGAGTCACCATGTATGAGTTACTATAGAGGGTTCTGGCAGGTATTCCCATGCATACTGAGTCACCATGTATGAGTTACTATAGAGGGTTCTGGCAGGTATTCCCATGCATACTGAGTCACCATGTATGAGTTACTATAGAGGGTTCTGGCAGGTATTCCCATGCATACTGAGTCACCATGTATGAGTTACTATAGAGGGTTCTGGCAGGTATTCCCATGCATACTGAGTCACCATGTATGAGTTACTATAGAGGGTTCTGGCAGGTATTCCCATGCATACTGAGTCACCATGTATGAGTTACTATAGAGGGTTCTGACAGGTATTCCCATGCATTCTGAGTCACCGTGTATGAGTTACTATAGAGGGTTCTGGCAGGTATTCCCATGCATACTGAGTCACCATGTATGAGTTACTATAGAGGGTTCTGGCAGGTATTCCCATTCATACTGAGTCACCATGTATGAGTTACTATAGAGGGTTCTGGCAGGTATTCCCATGCATACTGAGTCACCATGTATGAGTTACTATAGAGGGTTCTGGCAGGTATTCCCATTCATACTGAGTTACCATGTATGAGTTACTATAGAGGGTTCTGGCAGGTATTCCCATGCATACTGAGTCACCATGTATGAGTTACTATAGAGGGTTCTGGCAGGTATTCCCATGCATACTGAGTCACCATGTATGAGTTACTATAGAGGGTTCTGGCAGGTATTCCCATGCATACTGAGTCACCATGTATGAGTTACTATAGAGGGTTCTGGCAGGTATTCCCATGCATACTGAGTCACCATGTATGAGTTACTATAGAGGGTTCTGGCAGGTATTCCCATGCATACTGAGTCACCATGTATGAGTTACTATAGAGGGTTCTGGCAGGTATTCCCATGCATACTGAGTCACCATGTATGAGTTACTATAGAGGGTTCTGGCAGGTATTCCCATGCATACTGAGTCACCATGTATGAGTTACTATAGAGGGTTCTGGCAGGTATTCCCATGCATACTGAGTCACCGTGTATGAGTTACTATAGAGGGTTCTGGCAGGTATTCCCATGCATACTGAGTCACCATGTATGAGTTACTATAGAGGGTTCTGGCAGGTATTCCCATTCATACTGAGTCACCATGTATGAGTTACTATAGAGGGTTCTGGCAGGTATTCCCATGCATACTGAGTCACCATGTATGAGTTACTATAGAGGGTTCTGGCAGGTATTCCCATTCATACTGAGTTACCATGTATGAGTTACTATAGAGGGTTCTGGCAGGTATTCCCATGCATACTGAGTCACCATGTATGAGTTACTATAGAGGGTTCTGGCAGGTATTCCCATGCATACTGAGTCACCATGTATGAGTTACTATAGAGGGTTCTGGCAGGTATTCCCATGCATACTGAGTCACCATGTATGAGTTACTATAGAGGGTTCTGGCAGGTATTCCCATGCATACTGAGTCACCATGTATGAGTTACTATAGAGGGTTCTGGGAGGTATTCCCATGCATACTGAGTCACCATGTATGAGTTACTATAGAGGGTTCTGGCAGGTATTCCCATGCATACTGAGTCACCATGTATGAGTTACTATAGAGGGTTCTGGCAGGTATTCCCATGCATACTGAGTCACCATGTATGAGTTACTATAGAGGGTTCTGGCAGGTATTCCCATACATACTGAGTCACCATGTATGAGTTACTATAGAGGGTTCTGGCAGGTATTCCCATGCATTCTGAGTCACCATGTATGAGTTACTATAGAGGGTTCTGGCAGGTATTCCCATGCATACTGAGTCACCATGTATGAGTTACTATAGAGGGTTCTGCCAGGTATTCCCATGCATACTGAGTCACCATGTATGAGTTACTATAGAGGGTTCTGGCAGGTATTCCCATGCATTCTGAGTCACCATGTATGAGTTACTATAGAGGGTTCTGGCAGGTATTCCCATGCATACTGAGTCACCATGTATGAGTTACTATAGAGGGTTCTGGCAGGTATTCCCATGCATACTGAGTCACCATGTATGAGTTACTATAGAGGGTTCTGGCAGGTATTCCCATGCATACTGAGTCACCATGTATGAGTTACTATAGAGGGTTCTGGCAGGTATTCCCATGCATACTGAGTCACCATGTATGAGTTACTATAGAGGGTTCTGGCAGGTATTCCCATGCATACTGAGTCACCATGTATGAGTTACTATAGAGGGTTCTGGCAGGTATTCCCATGCATACTGAGTCACCATGTATGAGTTACTATAGAGGGTTCTGGCAGGTATTCCCATGCATACTGAGTCACCATGTATGAGTTACTATAGAGGGTTCTGGCAGGTATTCCCATGCATACTGAGTCACCATGTATGAGTTACTATAGAGGGTTCTGGCAGGTATTCCCATTCATACTGAGTTACCATGTATGAGTTACTATAGAGGGTTCTGGCAGGTATTCCCATGCATACTGAGTCACCATGTATGAGTTACTATAGAGGGTTCTGGCAGGTATTCCCATGCATACTGAGTCACCATGTATGAGTTACTATAGAGGGTTCTGGCAGGTATTCCCATACTGAGTCACCATGTATGAGTTACTATAGAGGGTTCTGGCAGGTATTCCCATTCATACTGAGTTACCATGTATGAGTTACTATAGAGGGTTCTGGCAGGTATTCCCATGCATACTGAGTCACCATGTATGAGTTACTATAGAGGGTTCTGGCAGGTATTCCCATGCATACTGAGTCACCATGTATGAGTTACTATAGAGGGTTCTGGCAGGTATTCCCATACTGAGTCACCATGTATGAGTTACTATAGAGGGTTCTGGCAGGTATTCCCATACTGAGTCACCATGTATGAGTTACTATAGAGGGTTCTGGCAGGTATTCCCATACTGAGTCACCATGTATGAGTTACTATAGAGGGTTCTGGCAGGTATTCCCATACTGAGTCACCATGTATGAGTTACTATAGAGGGTTCTGGCAGGTATTCCCATGCATACTGAGTCACCATGTATGAGTTACTATAGAGGGTTCTGGCAGGTATTCCCATACTGAGTCACCATGTATGAGTTACTATAGAG